>NC_057801.1:322902054-322993420 GCF_018294505.1 Triticum aestivum | reverse complement strand
CACTGTTCATCCAGAGGCAGCATCGATCGGCTTGAGTTAGCAACAGTAGCGAAGGAATCGCTCGATTGGGTTCAGTTAACTGCCATCAATCGATCGCTCGGTTTCAGTAACGCGTAGCCTGCAGTGCAGTCGCTCGAGTTCAGTTAGAGCCCAACGCCTTGCTCGGGTTCAGTTAGAGCCAACGCCTCGCACATCCGCGCGTACATGTATGAGAGAAACACACATCGCTGGGCCCCCAACCACCCACCGTAACCGGGAACTGGCCAAAATTTTCTTCGCCCTCGCTTCTACCACGGTTTTTTCCGTCATGGACGGCCCAAAGAATGTCATGCAGCTGCATCTCCAGCCCGCCTAGGACGAAAAGCCCATTTTCTGTCATGATTTTTTGTCATAGAAGTAGGAGCCCACCACATCTATGATGATACCGGGTTTTGTCACAATTATCATCATAGAAGTGTCATAAGTATGACAGAAAAATCTTTCGTTCGGCCCAAAATGTCACCGATGTGTCTTTGTTTTGTAGTGATGTCTGTCGGTGGAACCAGTCTCATGAACGTGGTCATGTAAGGTTGGTCCGGGCCGCTTCATCCAACAATACCACCGAATCAAAATAAGACATTGGTGGTAAGCAGTATGACGATCACCGCCCACAACTCTTTGTCTTCAACTCGTGCATATCATCTACGCATAGACCTGGCTCGGATGTCACTGTTGGGAACGTAACATCCACGTACCAAACGTCTATCTAGGAGATGCATAGCAACTAGAGGGGGAAAGTTTGTCCACGTACCCTCGTAGAACGAAAGCGGAAGCATTTGCTTAATGCGGTTGATGTAGTCAAATGTCTTCTCATTCTGACCGATCAAGTACCAAATGTACGGCACCTCCGAGTTCTGCACACGTTCAATGCCATGACATCCCTCGAGCGCTTCATCCAGCAGAGGGTCGAGGAAGTAGATGAGATCCGTCAGCACGACGGTGTGGTGACGGTGATGGTGATGTAATTCGCACAGGGCTTCGCCTAAGCACCGCGAGAATATAACCGGATGCATAAACTATGGAGGGGGGCACCGCACACGGCTTGGAACGATTGATGTGTGTTCTAGCCCCCCCATACAAAGGAGGGATGGAGAGGAGTCCGGCCCTAGGCGCGCCCCCAAGTAGGAGGAGTCCTACTTGGGGTCCTAGTAGGATTCGCCCCCCCTTCCTTTTACCGGAGGGGGAAAGGGGGAAGAAGAGAGAGAGGGGGAGAAGGAAAGGGGGCGCCGCCCCCTCCCCTTGTCCAATTCGGACTCCTGCCTGGTGGGGGCGCACCACCCCTTTGTGGGCTGGTGTGCCTCCCTCCTATCGCCCATATGGCCCATATCTTCCCCCGGGGGGTTCCGATAACCACCCCGGTACTCCTATATGTACCCGATACATTTCGGAACACTTCTAGTGTCCGAATAAAACCTTCCAATATATCAATCTTTACCTCTCGACCATTTAGAGACTCCTCGTCATGTCCGTGATCTCATCTGGGACTCCGAACAACCTTCAATCACCAAAACACATCACTCATATAATACATATTGTCATTGATCAATAAGCGTGCGGACCCTACGGGTTTGAGAACTATGTAGACATGACCGAGACACCTCTCCTGTCAATAACCAATAGTGGAACCTGGATGCTCATATTGGTTCCCACATATTCTACAAAGATCTTTATCGGTCGAACCGCTATGACAACATACGTTATTCCCTTTGTCATCGGTATGTTACTTGTCCGAGATTCCATCGTCGGTATCTTCATACCTAGTTCAATCTCGTTATTGGCAAGTCTCTTTACTCGTTCTGTAATGCATTATCCCTCAACTAACTCATTAGTCACATTGCTTGCAAGGCTTCATATGATGTGCATTACCGAGAGGGCCCAGAGATACCTCTCTGATACTTCGAGTGACAAATCCTAATCTCGATCTATGCCAACCCAACAAACACCTTCGGAGATACCTGTAGAGCATCTTTATAATCACCCAGATTCGTTGTGATGTTTGATAGCACACAAGGCATTATTCCGGTGTCCGGGAGTTGCATAATCTCATAGTCGGAGGAATATGTAATTGACATGAAGAAAACATTAGCAATAAAACTAAACGATCATTATTCCAAGCTAACGGATTGGTCTTGTCCATCACTTCATTCTCCTAATGATGTGATCCCGTTCATCAAATAACAACACATGTCCATGGCTAGGAACTTAACCATCTTTGATCAATGAGCTAGTCTAGTAGAGGCATACTAGGGACACGGTGTTTTGTCTATGTATTCACACATGTATCAAGTTTCCGGTTAATACAATTCTAGCATGAATAATAAACATTTATCATGAATGAGGAAAATATAAAATAACAGCTTTATTATTGCCTCTAGGGCATATTTCCTTCATCTTGGTGTGCTCAATTGCTATGGATGAAGCAAACCCTCAAGGACTATGGAATCAATGTGAAGAATGTGCCACTCTACTGCGAAAACGAGAGTGCCATCAAGATTGCTCACAACCCAGTTCAGCACTCGAAGACAAAACACATCCAGATTCGTCATCATTTTCTTCATGATCATGTGTTGAAGGGCGACATCTCCATCGACCATGTGAGGATTGAAGATCAACTAGCAGATATCTTCACAAAGCCCTTGGATGAGAAGAGATTTAGCAAGTTGCGGTGTGAGCTAAATATCTTAGACCTTCGAGTGTCCTTTGAAAGGACACACAACCTAACACTTATGAAAAATTGATGACTTAGATGTGCAACACACAAAGTAAAGTTTTTATTCAATCAATGAAGACTAACCCTCTAAGTGTGAATAAATTAATGAAGAATTTGATTCTCAGAACCCTACGACAATTCTACGCGGTGTCTGAAATCATCATTCTTATATGGTGGGTCATGGCACCAACCAAAGTTGAAATTCTTCAAATTTGAGTTTTTCTTCTTTTTGCAAATTCTTCATTTTTTCACATTCTTCAACTTTGCAAAATCTTCAGTCTTTTTTGACTGGTGTTCTTCATTCCCTATATATATCAGTTTTCATGTCTTCAACAGCATTCACTTATTGCTAATTTGTCAAGTTGTTTTTTTTCATCTAAGTGAATGTGATTGGACCCGTTCCCCATCTATGCTAAACTCATCCCAGTCTGTTCAAAAATTCTTCATGTGCATTCTACTTTGAAACCCATTAAAAATCTTCACTGTGTCCTTAACGGAAGAAGAATTTGCGATCGAAACTTTAAAATATTCATATCTATTTTTTCGGCTTTTGTCGCTCAAATCATTCCGCATCCCACGACATGATTAAAATATTCACCCACAATCTAACATGATATCCACCTCGCAGTATGTGGGTGACACATGTTGCTAGGATGGCAAGGGTCAGGGGCATGTTCGTCCAAATTCTTCGGACAGGCAATTTTTCACCATGGCTATAAATACCCCCTCCCTTCCTCATACTTCATTTACTCCACTCGATCTCATCCCGCTCGAGCTCTCACACCTAGTTCCGCCACTACACTCCATCGTCGCCGGTGAGGAAGAGCTTCACTGCCTCGACCTCGTCGCCGTCGTACTCACCACGGCCGCAGAAATATTCACCTATGCCGCCGCCGTAGCTGTCTCTCACTGCCAAGTTAGGTCGTGGGAGATCTGGATTGACGAACTTCTCCATCTCTAATCACAGTTCATTGTGTTCTTCGTCCGGGGTAATTAAAATATGATTTTACTTCCCTACTTTGATTCTCATGTTTTTCACAAAATCTTCAAAAGGTGTTTATTCTTCAAGTTCCCTATCATTAAACACCCAGTTGCATTTGTTCCTTGATTTGTTTCTCTAAGATGTGTTTTTCTTCAAGATCCCTCAATTGTGAGGATTTTCAAGCTATACAACTCTGGAACCTAAGACAAGAATGCTTAGTGAAATTCTTCAAGACACCCATGGTCAAATTCATCAAACTTGATTCTTTTGAAAATTACTGAGAACGCATATGACCTCTCCAAATTCTTCGCACCTATATTCTGTTCACACGTACAAATGTTTGTTGCTGAATCACCAGGTTCTCATCAACTTAACTCATTTGCAACATTTCTTGAAGAAAAATTGCATACTTCCTGAGAACCATCAATTGTTCAAATTCCTCAAGTGAAGAAAATGTCTAAAGGTAAAAGACCTCGGAAGGGAGAGTGCAACATTGCTTTTGAGATCCCTGATGACATATATGTTGGGTACTGTACACCTGATGAAGCAATTCATGGCAAAGAAAATAAGAATCAGCGCAAAGTGTGCATACAGAGGATTGAAATAAAATGGGATAAGGAATGGATGGAATATCGTTATGTTACTCCAAAATACATGAAGAAATTTGTGGTTAACCCTCCATGTCCAAGACCTCCTTTGGCTCCAGGCCAAGAAGCTGATCCCTCAAGCATCATGAGAGGTGAGGAATTTCCCAGAGAATGGGCCAAGCAAAAAGCCAAATTGGCCAAAGTTGCAAAAGAAGCAGTGAAGAAATTCAATGAAGATTCTGCTGTTGCTGCTGCTGAGGCCTTTGCTAGCAAGCCCAAGAAGGCGATACCGAAGAAATCAGCTGTCAAGCTGAGTTCCTCAACAGCAATGCCGTCACGGCTAATACCAAAGCCCTCATGGAAAATTCCTCAGGCAACTTGTTCAAGGGCACCTCCAATCCCCTCTATTGCCTCAAAATCCTCAACTACCGCTGCAAAGTCCTCAACACCTGTGCATCTTTCCATGTGCCAAAGGACTGCAGGCTTCTCAATTGCCTCAGGAGCATCTGCTAGTTCCTCACCTCCACCATCGTCCTCAACTGGTCCAGTTCTATTGAAGAAAAAGGCCACTGATGGACGTGCCTCGAGGCCAAGTACTCACAAGAAGAAAGTTGTGTTCCATGTTCCATCTGATGAGATGAAGCTGATGATGAAGAACTTGCAGAAATTATCATAAACAGGCAAGAAAGTGCGGCTAGAGCCAAAGGAAGTGATGTACCTCTTTTGCTGGATCCGAAGAAGATCCTAGATTTCATTGATCTCTGGCACAAGGATCCAAACACTCCCATGCCTGAGTTGAACCTCTCTCCTGGCCAAAGTCACATGTTGACAGCCTTCATAAATGAAGAAAAATGGAAGTTTGAGAAGGCCAGACAACTCAAGAAAGCCCAGTATAGAAAGGAGAGATTTATGAAAAAAATGTTCTGAATATGACTCCAGAAGAAATTGTCAACTTGCAAAAGGAGATCAAGAAGCTTAGTGATGAATTTGGCACCTACCGTGCAGATTGGCTAGGTGCCAAAGTCAGATTCATCAAGCTCTCCCAAGTCCCTCGAGATGAATGTTGCAGTATCATTGCAACAGCAAACTCCTCAGGCTAATGCATTTGCTCAGTCTGTTGAAGAAACTAAAAGCGCAGCTGATGAAAATCAGGCTGCTGATGAAAATGAAAATACCATGGCTACTGAAGAAATTCTAGCTTCTGATGAAATTGTCAGGGCAACCTCCAATGTTGTGCCTGAAGAACAACCCAGGCCAGCTGAAGAATCTGTTGTTGTGCCTGAAGAAAGTGAACAAGCCAGGGCAACTACATCAGTTGTGCGTGAAGAAACTGCACCAACTTCATCTGCTCCTCCTGCAAAGTCGTCATAGATGAAGAATATCATCCTTCCTTCCGATTTAGAAGTGAAGAAAACAAAGGCTGCAAAAAAGGCAGCTATGAAAAAGAGGAAAGCAGTAACGACTTCATAGTCTTCAGCTCCAAATAAAGTGAAGACTTTGTCAAGTTCCTTCACCAGTCCCACTGATGTTTTTCCAATTTTTGTTGTGCCATCCAAGGAAATCATTCCTTTTGGAAAAGAATATGTCATTCTAGATGACAATGATGAGAAAATCCTTCTGATCCTTCGTGAAGGCCGTTGGATGAAGAAATTGAAGTGGGTGATATCCCTTCAACACCATTGGTATCCTCGCCCATGCCTTAGTTCACAGCTGAAGAGGCGGGCGTTGAAGAAATCAAAGATGAGGATGTGGACATTGGGTCTACAACACCAGTTCTAAATGATGACTATTGGGAAAGTCATCATCCCAATTCACCATTGTCCACACCTCTGCATCAGATTCCTCAGTCCCCTGTACAAACTAAAGAAATTCATATGGGATCTAAAGGACATCACGCTTCTCTTATTTCCATTATAGAAGAAGTTCTAGCTTCTGCAGCTGAAGAAATGGAGACCCGGACTGCTGCTACTGAAACAAACACTGAAATTCCTCAGTCTGTTGCTCCATAAGTTGGTCACCAAGAGCCTGTCAAGTCTTCAGCTATAAATCTTTGGCCAAAGCAACAAAATCCTCATGCTAAGAAGCAAAAGTTCAAGGTTGACGATTTCTTCGCTGAGCACCATTTCTTCACTGAATTCAACCCATATGACTCAGCAAGGCTTCACCGCAAGAGGTTCTGGACTGCCAGTCAGATGAACTTCTACTCGTCAATCTTATTTGACAAGGACAAGTTATTTGAGCACCGCCAAATTCCTCATGTGTATATGGAGTCTCTCCCGTGCTTCCAGCCTGTCCTGAGTGTTCTTCATGATGTTGGGCTCTTGAGCTTCTGCGTTGACATCTCTGACTGGAATGAAGAACTTATTCTTCAATTCCATGCCACGCTGCACCTAATTGGAAATGTGGAAGAGGTCAATTCATGGGTGCTAGACTAGATGATTGAGAATACACATTACAAAGCACTGGCCTCTGAATTGCCTCAAGCCATCCCAGTCAGTCCTCCTGTTGAAGGTGCAAGGCTCATTTATGAGGAACCTGAACTTTCAAGTCATCTGATGCAAGTGCTGATGAAGCCTTTGAAACCTGGATAAGCTCCTAGAATTACATTCCTTGTGAAGAAATTGCTATACGTGCCAAGGATGATATATCGCATTCTGACCAAAACCCTCAGTCCAATTAAGGGCTACAACTCTGAAGAAGAAGAGGTTGTTGGTATCATGAGGAATATATTGTTTAATATCATAGATGGCATTCCGATTAACTACCATGATTCCTGATGAGGACTTTGGCAAATGCAGCTCTGTCACCTTTTGAATTGAAGCCTTACGCTCCCTGGATCACAAAATTCATCAGATCAAGGTCTTCAATTCACTACGAGGCAGACTTCCAGAATCACCACAGTTTTTTGCCTCCTATTGAAGTACTCAAAAGGACTATTTCCTCAGCTGATGAGAAAGGCAAAGCTGCTATCATTGATGAAGGTTCTCGTCCATTGGATGGTCAGTTTCGCAAGGCTGCATCTTATTCCACCAATGATGACTCCGCTACCCAAGATTCTGCCACAAAAGCTTCAAAGCCAGTTCCTCAAGCCACTGCTCCACGAGTGATGATTGATCGTGATCTTCTTCTAAGTCTTCATTAGAAGGTCGATCGCGATCACAAGTGGGTCAAGCATTAGTTTGGTGCTATTCTTCCGAACACGACTATCACACAAAACACTATGAAGAAGAATCACTACTACCTGCATGAAGTCTTCGACCACACTTGGGCTATTCTGTCTCATCTATATAGTGACGAAGATCTCAAGCAGATGGGCTTCCAACAGGACTTTGACTGGTCTCAACCACCTTTGAAGAAATTCAAGAAAGTCAAAGTTCCTCAGTTGGTCACTAGTTCATATTCTTCATCCCACGAGACGGATGAAGCTGAAGATTTGGATGACACTGCAGCAGGCTCTACCTCAACAGATGACCCCAACAACGCTGGCGCTCCTCCATTGACATCATGATTTTATTCTTCAGGGGCGTTAGTCCTCATTTTTCGTCCCTTTTGGTCATTTGATGACAAAGGGGGAGAAATTTGAGTTGGTCTTAAAGCGGGTTTCTTATACGGGCGTTCTTTTGGTTAAGTTACAACTCTTGCTCTTCTGAGGTGTTTGCTTTGCTGAGTTGTAAACTTAAGTCCTATGGTGCTCTAATACTTTTGATTGCTTTCTGCATGCTTATTTCCTCAAGTACCTTAATGCACGCATGCTGAATTTCTTCACACACCATATTTCATCATGCATTTCAAATTCTTCATATCATATGTCAAATGAGTGTATGAATTACAAGATTATAGGGGGAGATCTCCATGATATTACTCTACAATGTGCATTTGCAATCAAAGCAAATTCCTCAAATATGCACATCTTCAAGGGGAATTCTTCTATACCTTGCAATCAAATTTCTCAATATTAGTATTTACACTTTATATTATTATCCCCGTTGAAAACTTAACCTATTTGTCATCAATCACCAAAAAGGGGGAGATTTTAAGTGCATCTAGTGCCCCTTAGTGATTTTGGTGTACTGAAGACTTAAAGGTTAAGGGAGTAATGTGTTTGTGAGTGTATACATGCCCTATAAGTCAACGAGGAGTTTGATATTTATGATGAAAGACGAACCCTAAAATTGAATGTCGTCATTTGAAGACTTTGGTTTTCTTGAAGACTTTGAAACTGATGAAATTGGTGTGACATTAAAGACTTGGATATTCATGCGAGGACTATGAAGCATGAAGACTTTCATTTTTGTAGTTTCATTTTCTCTTTCTTGAGTCATAGGAAACATTGTACTCTTAAATGGGGTCGAGGTAAAACTAAGGAAACACTTTCCAAGTGATGCTCATCTCAAAGCCTACACCTACCCAATCCTTTCGAGTGAAGCCATTGGAAATCTCATACGGTTCAGTCAATTTCCTCAGTGATAGAGACGAAGATCTTACGTTCTCTGAAGATTTTGTTGTGACTGAGGAGTTAGGAATTTTCCTGTGCAGATTGCCTACAAGTCAGGAACATGATAGCCCTGAGGAATTTGAGAGATCAAATTTCTGACCGTTGTTGTGCCACGCGCAAGCTGTCCAAAATATCCTACCCACCTAACGGTCATATCGTTGAAGGGCATTTATGTCTTATCATGCCAGGCTGCTCCCTAGGCTATAAATAGCCGTCCCCTACAACCACTATCTTGTTGGATGCTTCGAGAGAAATTGATATTTGTCATTGAGAGAATCCCATCCTCCGAGGACTTTGAGCGAAAATCATCAAGTGAGGAAAACCCAAAACCCAAACACCTACAACCCAAAGTGATTAAGCATCACTGAAGAGATTGTTCGTATGTGGAACCGATGCTTGTTACCTTTGAGCACTGTGCATCCTCCAAATGGTTAGGCATCATGGTCGAGAGCGTCCAAGAGGAATTGTGGATCGCCAAGTGTCCAAGTCTGTGAAGGGTTGGAAGTCACCTGAAGATTACCACGAGTGATTGGGCGAGGTCTGTGTGACTTTAGCTCAAGGAGAATACGGCGAGGACTGTGTGTCCAGGACCGCGTGTCATCGGGATTAAATACCCAGCCGCTCCAACCAAACATACAACTGTCACAGCAGTTGGAACTGGTCTACCAAACGCCGTCTTCACCAAGCTACTGGTTCTATCTCCTCAACCCTTTCATTTCTTCATTCATGTGCTGATGAACCTGGTCGTTACTGTTTGAAGACTTTGACTGAAGACATTCTTAATTTCCTCAATCCTATTTCTTCAGTCACTTTGTCTTCAGCCTGCTTATCCTGTTTTCACATTTTATGTACTTGGTGTATGTTTCATTCACTGGTAGGCGTCGGTGCTATACAAACGGTTTTTAACCCCTTTCCGCGACGACATTTGGAACTATCACCTAGTGAGTGACCGCAATAGGGGGTCCTTCCCACATGACTCGGAAACCATTGGGATATACTCTCCTGGCACACATGCTCGGCAAAATGAGGTCATGAGCGACCGGCGAGCGATCAAATACGGTTATACGTATAGTAGTGCTAAATAATCAATTATACAGGCGAAATCATTTCCGGTCAGAAGTTCATCCCACATAGTCAGTCCCCGGTAAATGTTTCCGTTCATATATACATCCCACACAGTTGCTCCAAGGAAAATGTTTGTGTTCGCAGGTACATCACATACAATTTTCCCTGTTAAAACGTTTGTGATAGTGTTTCCATTGCACACGGTATTAACAATTTTATCGTTTGCGTTATTGAATGCATCGCACACGATGCGTAGAAGAAACTGTGAGGCAAAGGTTGTTCATCATACACAGTTTTTATGTGGTAAACATATGCGCCTGGTGGCCTAATGCAAACAGTTTTCAAGAGGATGTCATGTGTGATTGTTCATTAATCCAACATGGTTTATTCCTAGAAACAGTGTGTGTTGGCTAAGGTCATCGCCCACGGTGTTTTCTGATTAAATTTTTGCAATAGAAAACCCCAAATAGCAGGCTAATTATCCTATTAATAATCCATTTATTGTTCTAATTGACATTTCATATTAAGCACACAATATATTTCATTTTCATAATTGAAATACATCAGAGTATAGCATCATATAACTTCAGCACTCAACTACCCCATTACACAACTACACCATCACCAATTTTCACATGCAACATCTATAACCTTCCGAAATTAGCATCATAGACGGTACATAGACAGATGTATCTCATCTGGAAAACTGCTGAAGCAGAAGGTGAATATTGAGCCTTCATTGATGTTGAAGGTCTTTGCAACTTTAGGCCAGTGCCCGCGGATTGACCGTCCATCCTCCGTCCTCTTCAGGAACACTTCAACATTGAACTGTGGGTGTTGTATGAATACCTTCTTCGCCTCCTAACCATACAGGTGGTTTGAGAGGTAATCATCAGTGAACTGCTTTGGAAAGGCCTGAAAACAAGGATGTGCATAAATATCTTCTCCATATTGGAAATGGGGCAAAGGAATAAAAAAGGCAAGGTACAATAGTTAGTACCATCCTGTAGTGAACTAATGTCTTCTTCATTGTGCAGACAAAGATTTTGTTGTTTTTTGTCGCTAATTTCTTTATCCTAACAATCTTTCTGAGTTTCTTGACTTGACTGATATTCTTAGACAACTCATTTCGCCATATGCAAAAAGGGTCGAATAGTGTGTCAAAACCTCTGACAGTAGGACCTACATATGCAAGACCAAATTGTTTAAAACCTAAGTATTAGAATGGTTCCGGCAATTGCACAATAATGTGCTATTAGATAAAGGACCATGCATGTGCAAATCTCGATTGTAAACCTCAGTGCTTCCCATTGTTTCCCTACAACACATATAAGGTAGTTAGTGATCTGGCTAAGTGAGGGTTCGCATGCTATTAGTAAAATATGTTGATGAAAAATAAGCACATTGCAGATTCATCGGATTAATTCAAGCCACGTGTAAAACCCATTTATCTAAACCAAGCATCATTAAGAACTAGGAAATATAGCAATTGTATATGTTTCCCATGTATTAAGTGCAGCCAAATTTGATTATTCCTCACATGCACAACAACACAAAATTCTACCGACAACAATTGGACATTGCATTGTAGAATTGAACCAAGCAGTTAACTATACACCACAACAAATGAACCAAACATTAATTGAGCACCACATTGCACAATATGACATACTCCTAATAGAAGATCAGAAAGTTAACCAAACCAAGCATGCTTAACAACTTGGAAATATAGCAATTGTATTTGTTTCTCATGTATTTAGTACAACCAAATTTGATTTATTTCTCACATGGTATACAATAACAGAATGCACCCACAACAATTGAACATCGCATTGTAGAATGGAAACAAACAGTTAACTAGATACCACAACGAATGGACCAAATGTTAACTGAGCACCACATTGCATAATGTATAACATACTGGAAGATCAAATAGTTAACCAAACCAAGCATTCTTCACAACTTGGAAATATAGCAATTGTATTTTTTCTCATGTATTTTGTAAAGAAAAAATTCGATTTATTTCTCACATGGAAGACAATACAAAATTGCACCCTGAAGAATTGAACATCACATTTGCAGAATTGAACCAAATAGTTAACTGAACAAGACAACTAATTAACCAAACAGTTAATAAGTGAGCACCACATTGCACGACATATAGAACATATACACTAGAGAAATAGGTTGCATGGTAAAAGTAGATAGCATAATTCACTAGAATTTTTTAAGGAAAGGCGGTAGCTAGCAAACTGAACATGTGTCCTTATAGTGAGCTAATAAGACAAGCTACTCCTCATTGTCAGAGATATCGATGACAATTGGCTCCTTGGACACGGAAGAGGGTGAGGCCTCCGCATCGTGGGTGCCCTCGTCATAGTGGTGAGTTGCCTAAGCCGCTCTGGGCACCAACCTGCTGGCTATCGAGTTGAGGTAAGCACATGCAAACTAAGAAAACACCTCGTACTCTTTGTCGAAGGCACCGAGGGTGGCCTTGAGAAAACGCCACGAACAGTCATTTAAAGCAGCCAACCGCGTCGCGGCATCATGGTGCAAGGCGTAGACGGTGGCCTCGACGATGAGGTGATCCTCCAGGAGCTGGGGGTCGGCACGAATGGTAGCCATCGCGACCTCATCCACGCGTTCAGCCGCAATTTGCTTCTCCATCACTTAGGGCGGCACTTATTTGGTGGAGGGGTCGGTGATTTGGGTGGAAGGTGTCGCACCGACGGTTAGGGCATGTGGGATGTGCAAGGAGGAGGAGGATGGGGGTCTAGTGTGGATTACCTGCATGGATAGACAAGGCCGAGCAGCGTGAAGGAGCGTCGCCGGTGTGGGGGTGGCGCTGCAAGCAAGGAGTGAAAGTTTCAACTTGGAAAGGAAGGCAGAAATAGGGGAAATGTGGCTTTTGGTAAGCGGGAGGGGCGGGGAGGTAGATATTTCCGCGTAAGCCGAAAATTTTGAATTGGTTCAGCGAAAAAACTGGCGCGCAAAGTCATCAGACACGGTCCCTTATCTAGAACTATGTGTGATGAGTTTGAACGTCACAAAACGATTCAGATAGCTTAACCCGTGTGTGATGAGTTTGAACATCAAAATTTTTGGTTCCAATTTCCCTGGTTCAGTGCTCATCCACGTCATTGCATAATTTGGGTAGACAAAGGAGACTATAGCACACCCACACCATAGCCGATGCACCTTCTCGCATAAGCCATATGCGTAATATACACGATGGTGCTCCAGGAAATTTTGTACTGCATCTCACACGGTTGGTGATAATAAACTATGTGCGATCTACTTGATTTTTCGTCTTGATTTGAATTACATAATGGGGTCACAGCTGCAAAGGATGGTGTTTGAATTGCTAGAACTTCTATCTACAGTGAACATGCAACTATAGGTGTGTCATCAAAAAAATTGGAATTATTCAGGGTTCGTTTGGACATTTTTCATACAATAACTTGGTTTTCTAGGCATTTCAGGTGCACAATTCAAAATTAAACTACATGCACAAGCTCCGGTGCACCAAAATGGGTTGTAAAATGATATATGTGTCCATGGGTTGATGCTTACATCCCATTCAAGAAATGGGGATGAATTTCAAACACGACGGCACCGTGGCTCTCCGGCAAACGTTGAGGTGCTTGCTTTTGTAATTCTAGTAAATACAAAACTTGTCCGAAATTGATGAACATTGGCATGCTATCATGGAACGGCATCACCATGCCGGGGTAAAAAAATATTGTCCCATTTGGGGTAGGTTATGGTATAAGCTTCTCGCAAACCAGAGCTTCTCTCACAACAAGCATGATGGTTTCGGTAGGGAACGTGCCACCTTGGGGGACGAAATGATATCTGTTGCCTCTTCTTACTTTCAAAAAATTTCTCATGTCAACATAGAACAACAGGAGTGATGTGCAACTTTTGGGGATTTTTGGAGTTTGCGTGGTCATTTTTATACATTAAGTGAGTTTTTTATGCATTCATGTGCATAATTCAAATTTGAACAACATGCACATGCTCCAGTGCATATAAATGGGTTGAAAAATCAAATGTCTGTCCTTGGTTGCAAGCTTAGGTCCCATGCAAGAAATTGGAATGAATATCAAACACCTTTGCCACCATCGCTCGGCCGCTAACATTGAGATACATAAATCGAAAACTCATGTAAAATTCATCAACCTTGACATGCTATCATGGAACGACATCAACATGCAGTGGTAAAAATATTATCCCATTTGGGGCAGGTTGGGGTATAAGCTTCTCACAAACTAGACCTTCTCGCAACGAGCCTCATGATTACGGCAGGGACGTTTCACCTTTCTGGACGAAACGATATCCGTTGCCTATTCTTGATTTCAATTTCTTCTCTAGTGTCAACATAGAACAACAGGAGTGTTGTGTTAAATTTTGGAATTTTTCGGGGTTTGTTTGGACATTTTTATGCATTAATTGAGTTTTCAATGCATTTATGTGCATAATTCAAATTTGAACTACATGCACATGCTCTAATGCATATAAATTGGTTGAAAATTCAAATATGTGTCCTTGGTTGCATGCTTAGGTCCCATGCAAGAAATGGGAATGAATGTCAAACACCCTGCCACCGTCACTCGGTCACAAACATTGAGATACCTGGTTTTTAAATTCTAGTAAATCCAAAACTTGTCTGAAATTCATTGAACATGGAAATGCTATCACGGAGCGGAATCAACATGCTGCGGTAAATTTTTTTTCCCATTTGGGGCATGTTTGGGTATAAGATTCTCACAAACCAGAGCTTCTCACAACAAGCGTGATGGTTCCCGTAGGGAACGTTTCACCTTTCTGGACGGAACTTTAGCCGTTGCCTCTTCTTGATTTCAATTTTTTTCTCTAGTGTCAACATAGAACAACAGGAGTGTTGTGTTAAATTTTAGAATTTTTCGAGGTTTGCTAGGACATTTTTATGCATTAATTGAGTTTTCAATGCATTTATGTGCATAATTCAAATCTGAACTACATGCACATGCTCTAATGTATATAAATTGGTTAAAAATTAAAATCTATGTCCTTGGTTGCATGCTTAGGTCCCATGCAAGAAATGAGAATGAATGTCAAACACCCTGCCACCGTCACTCGGCTGCAAACATTGAGATACCTAGGTTTTAGATTCTAGTAAATCCAAAACTCGTCTGAAATTCATGAAACTTGGCATCCTGTCATGGAATCGCACCCGACATGCCGTGGTAAATTTTTTGTCCCATTTGGGGCAGGTTTGGGTATAAGCTTCTCACAAACCAGAGCTTCACACAACAAGCCTGATGGTTTCGGTACGGAACGTGCCACCTTTGGGGACGAAGCGATACCCGTTGCCTATTATTGCTTTGAAAAAATTTCTAGTGTCAACATAGAACAATAGGAGTGTTATGTTTAATTTTGGAACTTTTCGGGGTTCGTTTGGACATTTTATACATTAACTAGGCTTTCTAGGCATTTTATGTGCATAATTCAAATTTGAACGACATGCACATGCTCCAGTGCATATAAATCGGTTGGAAAATCAAATCTGTGTCCTTGGGTGCATGCTTAGGTCCCATGCAAGAAATGTGAGTGAATTTCAAACACGAGAGCACTATTGATTGCGGGCAAAATGTTGAGATACTTTGTTTTTAAATTCTAGTAAATCCAAAACGCGTCTGAAATTCATGAAACTTGGCATGCTATCATGGAATGGTACCCGACATGCTGTGGTAATTTTCGTGTCCATTTTGGGAGAAGGCGCACTCGAATAACAGTCAACAAAGGCATTTTGAAATAAACCGACAGCTTCCCCATTAAGCCAAGGGAAAATGTGCCGAGTAGGATTTGTGCAGCTCTTCATCGCAAACGTTTTAGATAGAACACATGTATGCAAAGTGAGAGCTATGGTCTTCCGCAGTATGCCAAGGGAAAATTCACTGCGTAGGATTTGTGCATCTGTTCAATGCAAACGATTCAGATTGAATAAGGTATGCAAAGCGAGACTTCGGCGCTAAGCCAAGAGAAATTTGGCAAGCATGATTTGTACCTCCCTTCAACGCAAACGGTTTTTTCGGATGACCCATGTGCAACCACGTACAGACAATTTGGTAAGATTTGCATATGTCATATTGGGTATATTGCCATTTGTCAAATTGGAAAGATTGACATTTGTTGATCTAGTAACATTGCCGTTTGTCAATCCTTGTAACACTGTGATTTGTCAAAATATGCAGCTAAAAATCACTAGCACTATCTAATTTTTGCAACTAAAATTCAGTAATTAAGCATAGATTTTATTCATAGATTAAGTAGTCATTCTTAATTTATACAAACAGTTCAACTCGACAGCTGAACTAACCAAACTTTTCCCCAATTCTTGCCAACCACGTACTGAAATAGCTAGTTCAACTATATATACTAGCTAATTTTAAGTACGTTGTACAGTTCCACCACATCTATAGTCAGATGAACTGAACAAAATAGCCCCTAAATACTACTACTACGGAGGGGCTTTGTACTACTTCTGGCAGCCTGTCCTCTGCCGAGCACGCTCAGTAAGAGGAAGAGGAGCCTACCGACGAGCTAGACAACTACAATACGGCTCCTGCCGCTACTGCACGTTCAGCAACGCTCACCTCGAACGCCCTCCGCCTCTCCAAACAACCCCTCTCGAAGCAGCCGGGCTAGTAGATCTCTTGATTCCTCGCCTATGCATCAGCTTGTGCCGCGGCCATGGCGACGTTAAGGCTCATTGCCTGCTCGACGAGGCGCTCCTCCTCCTCCCGCAGGAACTTGATGTAGCGCGCAAGGTCGCAGCCGCTCGTGTGGGCCTCCACGTCCGCCTCCCTCCTTCGGGCGGCGGTGGCGGAGTGGGTGATGATCCCGGTGGTCGACGATGGGCTGGCAGCCATGGCGGCTGATGATGGGGTGGCGGCCACGACCACCACCTCCTGCCTTCGGGCCACGATGGCGGAGCAGGTGATGGCCACGGTGGCCGGTAGTGGGGTGGCGGCCATGATGGCCACCTCCCACCTTTGGGCCACGGTGGCGGAGCATGCTATGGCCCTGGCATTCCACGGTGCTGCGGCGGCAATAGCTGCCGACGGGCACCGGCGACCGAGCGTGTGGTGGGTGTTCCGCGGACACCCAACAGGGACGCCACGTGCAATACACTACACCGGGGACTGTGCCACCGCCGCGGTGTAGCCACCCAGCTGGAGCTGTGCTCTGATGACGGTGGAGTGGCTGAGGGACGACGACGGACCAGTGCCATTATCGATTGTGGGAGAAGCAGATGAAATAAGCTACAAGGAGGGAGGGGAAAATGCGACGCATGACTCGTCGACCGTGAGGGTTTATATAGTAGGCTGGTAAGCAGTGGGATTCTGGGGGGTTTCACCGAGTCAGGCGGGAAGCTTGCGCGGGAACCTGCGGGGTTGCGCGGGAATGGGCTCACCACTGTTTGGCCAAAAGAACGCCCCCGCGCGCAGCTCAAGCTTGCGCTCGAGCCGTCTGCGGCAGCGGGGTGACAAGACGCACGAGAGGAGGATGAAAGAACACGTACATATACATTTAATAAAAAAACATTTGCAATTTAATTACCTACTATTCTCCCGTCCTGATTTATAAGTAGGATTTAAAAAACGACTGCATGTCACTAAAGATTATATTGTTGGATTCATATTTGAACATACTTTCCAGTTATATAATTTTTGTAACATGCATTAACATTTTGTTGGTTAAATTTGAGGTTATATAGCAGCAAGCGTTTGCCAACAACACACACGGCTTAGTCCATCGCAAACAGCTAGGATGGATCAACTGTATGCCACGTATCGCACACGCAACTCTAGTCTTATTCATGCTTGATATCTCCGACATCGCTCACACAGTTCATCTTATTTTCCACATATCACTGTGCCGGCCTCTGGTCGCATCCCTCGGCAAGCTCTGCTCGCCATTAGGCGCCGCAGCACACTGTGCTCGCCGTTAGGCGCCCAGGCACGCTCTGCTCGTGTTCGTCGGCGTGCTTGGCTTGTGGACAGCTTTTCCTTGTGTGTTCAACTGATATATGCATATATATGGTTGCTCGCCGTTGAGACGACCATGTAGCGCTCTGCTCGCGTCCCTCCGCGCACGCTGTGCCAGCAGTTGGGCTTGCGCATGATCACGTCGGGGGGCCCATATGCTTGCGGTTGAGCCGCACGCGTTACCACACAATGCAGTTATGTGCGGCACGATGGAGTTACACGCTGTGAATTAGAACTGCCATTAGGGCGTGCCGATATTCCAGGTCGTCTGGCTTCCCTTTAATTCCCGCAGCCATTATAACCTTAGTCTCTTCAACCTTTCGATCACGCCCCACAACACAACAAGCACACCCATGACGACACATAGAGAGGGGATGTCTAGCGGCACACCAATGGAGTTCGGCGAGCATAAAGTGGAAACCTACACGAGGGAGACGGATCTCTCCGTGGTGTACACCATCGACCCGGCCGTGGGGGATGACTACATCAACACCGTTGAGCAGTTGCTTGCTAGAGACAAGTACAAGGTGCTCGGCGTCGACCTACAGTACACTGCTGGTCTTGCTGGCAAAGATCAGAAGGTTGCCATCGCCTAGTTGTGTGTGCACCATCATGTCCTCATCTACCACTACTGCATGGTCACAGAGCCTTGCATGCGTTTTGCCAGGTTTGTCAACAGCACCGACTACAAGTTCACTACGGTGGAAACCACCGACGATGTAAAAGCACTCAGGGTTACGGGCTTGGACAGCAAGAACCTTGTCGAAATCCGTGAGCACTACAGGGTCTGGGGCAGCACGAAGGACTGCCTGGTTGAACTCGCCTCGGCCATCATCGACCCCTACTATGAAAAGATGAAGCAGTATGACTAGACAACAAGTCCCGTATCCTGGCACAGGGCCGGATGCGGCAACTGGATGAACCTCACCTCAGGTTCATGGCCAAGAGCGTGTACACATGCTACGAGATGCACAGGCGGATCGTTGACATGAGGAAGTGCCTCATTACCCAAATCGACGAGCCTAGATCGAGCCACAAGCAGAGCAAGCGTCACAAGAAGTAGATGATGGTCAGATGATCGTTTATGCTAGTTAATCATGCATGTAATATATAGTTTACTTTGGTGTGTGGAAATGTCATGGTGTCGTAGCCACCTACGTAATTATGCATGTAATAGTTTACTTTGGTGTGTGAAAATGCCATGGTTGTAGTAGCCACCTATCTAAGTGGATGTTTAATTTGGTTATGCAACCATGTCATTATAAGTGTGTGTGTGCGTCTATATATATATATATATATATATATATATATATATATATATATATATGCAATCTCGTCGCACAACACACACACACGTCTTATTAGCAGCAATTGTCTATGTTATTATCGGTCTTTGCACACATTTCTGATAACAGACATGTTTGTCGCGCATCACACACATCTTGTTATATTGAACCGTTTATGTTCTCTTGTCTCAACGCAAACAGTTCATCCGAGTGAACCACATGTTGTATATCGCAAACACCTTGATCTGGCTGACTGTTTCTTTTGTGTTGCCTAATCATAAACAATTCATCCTAGTGAACCTTATGCTATATATCGCACACACCTTCATCTGGTTGCCCATTTATTTTGTTGAACCTCATCGCAAACAGTTAATTGCACTGAACCGTATGCCCTGCATCACACACGGAACAAATATCTGAACCGTGTTTGATGCATCCATCATCGCAAATGTTTTGCACCTTTTTTGATGGTTTTTGACACCACCGTTTGTGATTAATGCATCGCACACAGTTTCGTTAAAGGGTCTCTGATCGTAGTGTCGCGTTAGCAGCATCCTGCACTAGTGATTTCACCATGATGACTATGCTATTGCTCTGTTATGCTTGTACCTGAGTACTTATTCCGCTGCTAGTGTTTCCTTGCTTAGGGAATTCCTCACTTAGAATTTCCTCAGTGATGAATATGTAAAATTCGCCTGTTCACCCCCCCTCTAGTCGATATAACGCACTTTCATAATGTTATGGGTAGATTTATTCTTAATACTTTTCTCATAGTTGTGGATGCTTGCGAGGGGGTTCATTATAAGTAGAAGGTTTGTTCAAATAAGAACAACACCTAAGCACCGGTCCACCCAAATATCAAATTATCAAAGTAGCGAACATGAACCAAACCAACATGATGAAAGTGACTAGATGAAATTCCCGTGTACCCTCAAAAACACTTTGCTTATCATAAGAGATTGTTTTGGCATGTCCTTTGCCTCAAAAGGATTGGCCTACCTTGCTGCACTTTTTTTACCGTTACCTTTACTTGCTCATTATAAATTATCTTGCTATCAAACAACTTGTTACCTACAATTTCAGTGCTTGCAGACATTACCTTGCTGAAAACCGCTTGTCATTTCCTTCTGCTCCTCGTCAGGTTCAACACGCTTACTTATCGAAAGGACCACGATTGATCTCCTATACTTGTGGGTCATCAATATGGAGTAGGAATGCATATGTTTTCCAGAACAATGCATATGCGATACCAGCATCTATCCCAAACGCGATTCTTCACACAACTGTTTGTGATATATCGAATATCCCAAATGCTCCATCCTTGTTACTCGTGTGTGGTGGCATTACAATTCCACAAACTATTATCTGGTGCAACGTTTACGATGCACACTCCATCACAAACAGTTCATGAGTGCCAAGCGTGTGCGATAAGGAGATTATGACACACATTCCCTACTCCCAAACCATATGTGATCTATAATTAAGAAGATTACCTAATCATCATACGAGTGTCGGATAGGATTACAAAATGCCGGAACATCGTACCAGTGTCGTACAGGATAACTATCGTGCCACGCTATTATGTGGTGCAATATTTATGATGCCTACAACATCCGAAACAGTTCATGATTGTAAATTATGTACAATAAGGCAACTATCACAAATATTTAGTTTGCTCACACAGTTTATGATATTTTATGATATCACACACACTTTGCAAACGGCAACTCTGTGCATGGTCGCACTCGTTTCCTCTCTGCAAACCATGTCAGACAGACCGTGTGCACCGTAACGACCTACAGAGCATATTTCGACCCTAATTAAATTGCTGCTATTTAAAACTGGACCAAATTTGAATTTGAAAGTTGGCTATAACTTTATTCATATACATCAAGTTAAACAACCAATGCATTATTCAATTCACAGATACATATGTTCAAGAATTACATATGCACAAAATAAAGAATGATGAACCAGGGTTGTATGCAAAAGACATTCTGGTTTCTGAATAAGGTGAAGCAGAATGCTCGTATTGTGCTCTCCTCCATGCAGAAGGCACGCACGACTCTAGTCCAACCCCTTGTGATGGCCAACTGCCCATCCTGCACTGACTTCATGACTCATGAGGACATCTAGATAGTCATTGTGTTCAGGTAGAAATACTTTAACCTTTGCATACCCGCCAATCATGCAATCTGAGAGGTTATCTTGAGTAAACTACTTCAAGAACCACTTTAAAGGAAAAAGATTTAGACATTGTCATCTAACACAACTCATTATGGGTAGTAAAGGGAAGGCTACAGAGTTCTTACTTACCATGCTGAAGTTCACTATTGTCTTGGATAAAGTGTAAACAAATAGTTTAATTGCCATCTTTTGACGCATTTGACTAACAATCTTTATCAGTTTCCTCACTTGATGCCGGTTCATCAACATCTCATTGGCCCATACGCATAAAGGGTCGAAGCACAGATCTTTACCAATGACATGTACCTAAAAGCACCAATTAATATTAGAAGCTAAACATCAATTGCACAATGATGTAGTACAACACTCCCTCTGTACCATTATGTAAGATCTAATAGCATCCAAAATACTCACAGCATGGATGAGTAAACATCTAATATTATGGGGCGGAAGGAGTTTATTATATTTTTACAAATATCAGCCGGTTAACTGCAGTTAACTGCTGCTATGTTATTGGTGTTCTAGCTGCTCTTCTATGTATATCTAGACATCATCAGAATTTTAAGGTAACACTCTTGGTTTGAGACAAGGTTTGCCAAAGGTTGCCACACCTAAGCTTAGGCAAGTTTGACCAACTTAGGTGTGTGTTTGGTTCAAGCCACATCTTAGGCAAGCCACACTATGGTCCCACATCACATACACTCAAAAAGTGTGGCAAGATTCTCTTAGGAGTGCCAACTTGTGGCTCTTGTTTTGAAGAACTAACCAGCAAGTTTGGCAACATTGTATGGCAAAGTTGGCACTCCTAGGCTTAGAACCAAACAGCCCTTCCTTGTTGCTATGTGGCCTAGCATTGCATATTTAGTCATTCAGTACAATGCATCTTTCTATGTAGCCTCAGATATGTTAGATATGGCCCTTGTTAACCTACCGATAAATGGGTTATAGATATATTGAGTTAAATGTCCGATTCAACAATTAATCCCTTATTAGCCCCCGACCTATATGGTACCAGCTACCGATATCCTGAATGGTGAGTATATATAAGCCATGGGATGAAACTAACCTCGATGTTAAACAACAATTGTTCCAAATATGTTCCTGTGTAAGTACATCTAAAGGCATGTTAAGCACAACAGGCTAAACATCAACCAAATATATCCCGGGTATTCAACAAATCTCCAAATGGTAGCTTCACGGTGAAGGTTTAAGCATGCTAGTTAAGAAAAACAAGAAGTGGAAAGGCGTGTTATTAACTGCAATAGGCCTAACATTTAAAAACAAGCAAACATAGTCATTCAAATTTGTATTGTGCATGTCTAAGTACTCTAGTTATTGTGAAATCAAATGTAAAGCCGTGTTAAATACAACATGCTTAATAGCAACTAGTCATTCATAGAGCTATTGTTAAAACTGGTATTGATGAAATTGAACTGCAAAGTTCATACTAGCACATATAGAACATCACATTGTGAATAACTGAAATAAACAAGGCATACTGCGAACAACCAAAGATGGCAATTGAAACTGGACATATGCTAACTACAAACAATCGAACAACCAAAAACCATTGAAATAAACGAGGCGTAATGCAAACAACCAAATATAGCAATAAATATTGGACAGGTTCTCACTACAAAATGGTTCGAGAAAACAAATCATCGGATTCCCCCGGTGAAGAGGCACAACAAGACAAATTGTGGGTTTCCTCACTTGTCACAGATGGGGCTCGTCCTCATGGTTGTTGTCGATGAGGTCTGACTTGGGAGCTGAGGATCCCAAGCCAGCATCATAGAATGTGTCCTTCAGAAATGACAAAAGGGGCTCCATGGCAATGAAGTATGGCAAATTGTTCCTAACAAGCCACGGGAGATCAGCGGCAGGGCGATCGATGAGATCGACGCATGTCGAACCCGAGGGGTTGGGGGTGGGTGACTTAACCTTTGACATAGCCAGCATTAAGTCATCGCTGTCGACAACCTCGATGTCATAGCCAGCGTCTGCGACATACTAGAATACTCTAGCATGTTGATTGAAAGGTTGCAGCCACTCATCGTCAGCAGTTTCCTCGGAGGCCACCTCGCCGACATCGGGCGAAGAGGCCGCGGCAAAGCTCTTTTGGGCCATTTGCTCCTCAAGCTCCCAGGAAGCATAGCCGGGCTTAGGCTTCATTGCTCTATAGTGGGGGAGGGGGAGGGAGATCTATGGGAAAGTGGGCGTTTCGCAGGCGTCATCTAAACTGCACGGGCAGACTGGCAGAGGTTGATGATAGTGGCGACGCAACTATGGAGGCGGTGACCTATAGCTAGGGTTTCGAGCGAGGGATGGGTGGTGTGTGTGTGTGTGTGTGTGTGTGTGTGTGTGTGTGAGAGAGAGAGAGAGAGAGAGAGAGAGAGTGGGCGAGTGCAGGATTTGGGTGTGTGTGTGGAGGGGGTCCAAGGTGGTGTTTGAGGAAATGTCGTGGGTACGGGACATTTTGCTAGGCGGGAGTAAAATTGCGGGGCTACCGAAAATTTGGATAAAGGGATTGAAGCAGAGCGGGGCGGGACTAACAAACATCACACAGGTTAAAACATAATAATCGTGTGCTATCAAATAGAGAAACACTCCAGCCGAGCAGATATTTTTGAGATTTCAAGGGATGTAGGCGGGAGTAAAATGCCGAGTCTACTAAAAATTTGGATCAACAGATTTAAGCAAAGTGGGAGTGACACACATCGCACATGGTCCACACGTACTAATCATGTGGTATCAAATAGAAAAACTGATGTACGGTAGAACCCTAGCGGCCTGATCTTTCATGATTGGAGTGGGATCCGTTGAAGAACACGAAGAACACGGGGAAAAACAGGGAGAAATCAGAAGGGGAAACACTCAAGAACAAGTCCAATCACACATCCACTAGACAATCAAACACACAAGATCACAATGTACATGAACAAAGAAAAGGAAAGATACAAGGTAGAGTTCATCTCCAAGAGGAGGTCTTGATGGGGTTCCTCCCGTGAGGGGGTCTTGATGATATCCCGCAGGATCTTATCCTAGATGGAGGTCTTGGTCTCCAATGGAGTAGTGGTCTCTCTCTCTCCCTCCCCCTCTCTCTCTCAAGAGGAGGACTGGTAGGAGCAAAGCTCACATACAAATGAGCAATCACTTTGCTTCCCCTAGAAATGGGGAGGAGGATGTCTATTTATGGTCTAAGCCACGAAAGGGTAAGTGAGGGGGCATAATGGGTACATGGGCCTCGGCACAACGTTACACACAGGCAAGGCCCGTATGATCCGGATGGGGGTCCGAATGATTTGGTCGTCGGCCCGGATGATCCGGGAGCAGGTCTGGATGATCCAACTTCATGGTGAAGCAACGGGTGTCATCGGCGCAATTATCCAGATGATCCGGGGGGAGGCCCGGACGATCCGGCTAGGCCCGGATGATCCGGATGGATGTCCGGACGTCCGGCTTGACTCCAGGAGCCGCTCCGTCTTCTTCTCCTTTCTTCCATCTTCTCTTCCACGCTTCCCTCGCGTATGGTGTAGTCGGTCCTTGGCGCTTGCACTCCTCATTGACATCCGTGAAGCTCCAACAATACCTATGCATGCACACGGGAGAAGGGTCAAGTAGTATACCATCCTCGAAGGGGTCAAGTGAGCACGTGTGAAGGAGATGATTCACCTTTGTGTATGTGAACTAGATGTCGCATGTGTCACTTGCCAAACAGACTCTTGGCATGGTGATTCCTATATCTTGAGCTTGCGTTGGTTTTCCTTGAAGAGGAAAGGGTGATGCAACAATAGTAGCGTAAGTATTTCCCTTAGTTTTTGAGAACCAAGGTATCAATCCAGTAGGAGGCTCCTCAATAGTCCCACACACCCACACTGTAACAACCCAAATTTTCAATTTGGAATGTTATACATTAGATCATCATTGCATATCATATTTTATTGCATTTTGGTTTGATCATAGAAATTTCACGCAAATCAAGGACCCGCAGAGAGAGTTGGGAATTTCATTATTTTCTTATTTGAGTTTTTCTCAAATTTAGAAAAAGGATCATTTGATTTTAATTATTTTACCTTTGAATATTTCTATTATAAAAATAAGAGAGAGGGAATAAAATGACTTTCCCAAAATAAAGAAATATTGAGGATTTAATAATAAAATCAAATAATATTTTATTTCGGAGTTTTATCGCTATTTTATTTTAATTTAGGAAAAATGTGCGTTTTTAAAAATTGCATTTTAGGCCGAAATAAATGTTCATCTTGCCGGCTTACTTTTAGAGAACGGGGAAAATTTATTTTGGGATTTTTGGAGTCCGTTTAGTATTTCTTTTCTTTCTTTTTCTCCACGTCCAAATTATTAAAAAAAAGAGTTAACCGACCTACCGGGCCGTGTCTGCCCCGGACTCCTGGCCCGGCCGGCCTTTATAAGCCGAGGCCCGAGCCGCCCCAAACCCTAGCCGCCCCAGCCGACCCCGCCGCCGTTGCCGCCGGATCCGCCGCCGCCCCACCACCCCTAGCCGCCGCCACCGGAGCCCGCCACCGCCCGTTGCCGCCTAGCCGGAGACCTCGCGGGACCCGAGGTAGCCGCCGCCGGTTTTTTTATAAAACCGATCGGTTTTTTTAAGAACCCTAGATCCGTTTTTTAGATCGGTTCCTTGGTTTTCTCGATTTAGTTATTTAACGGACGTTCGTCCGTACGTTCAGTTTAACGAACGGTTTTCGTCGTTTAGCCGCAGACAGCAAATGTTCGTTCGTTAGCCTGTTCGTCCGTTTTCCTTTTTCTCTGATTTTCCGCGATTATTTTTTATCGCGATTTCTGATCCGATTTTCGTTTTATTATAACTTTTCACTCGTTTATCGGAGTCAGGCGATTCAAGCGCCTAGAGTTTTGTCTCGAAACCCTCTTTCCGTTCAAACTAACTCAAACAAGTTTTTGCTACAGTAAAATTTGACTTAGGTCCATATTAGCAAAAGAAGCTTGTTTCTTTCGCCGTTTGAGTTTCGTTGCTTTGTTGGATTTGATTCTTTTTGCAAACCAGAGTTCTTAAGTTGAACTTTTTGGTTAGATCTCTTATTTGAGTTTTACCCGTGCATTAGATGAGTGCTTATTGTATGCTTGTTTGTTTGCGATAGAGTACCCGGAGTGCGCCGCATGCTATTACGAGTCTCTAGGTTTCATGGATCATCAGCAAGGCAAGTAACACTTTGATCATACCTCTTTACTACCTAGTTTTATTGCATTAGATCAATCCTCAAACAATTGCATGATTAGGATCTGATTAATATGTGGATTTTGGGAAGTAGATGAGGTAGAACCTATTACCTGCTTTAATACCAAACCTTTGGGAGTTACTTCTACGTTTGCTTATATCGCTATCCTATGCTAGTAGACGTGGACTGGGTGAGTGTATCCATGACATATGTGAGATTGTTAATTAACGGTTTACTTAAGGTGGCAACTTTAACACACATCTGGGTGGACTGAGGCACCTGGGGAACCGAGTGTTGCCTGTATTTTTGGAAATCCCGGGGTACCGTGTGATTCTCCTATGGACCGCCACCCAGGCTAAAAGGGATCATGAGACAAATTGGGAAGCCCCCACATCAGTTGGAGAGATCCAGAGTTTTCTTGGACTCGCAGGATACTACCGGAGATTCATTGATAATTTCTCGAAGATTGCAAAACCCATAACGGAGTTGTTGGAGAAGGACACCAAGTTCTACTGGACTGAGGAATGTGAGGCCAGTTTCCAGGAGTTGAAGAAACATTTGGTTACGTCACCGGTGTTGATTCTACCAGATCAGCACAAGCATTATGAAGTATATTGTGACGCTTCTCGTCAAGGACTTGGAGCAGTGGTTATGCAGGAGGGAAGAGTTATTTCGTATGCCTCACGAAAACTTAAGCCCCATGAGTTCAATTATGCCACACATGACTTGGAGTTAGCAGCCATAGTGCATGCGTTGAAGACATGGAGACATTTCTCATCGGAAACCATTGTAGGTGTACATGGATCACAAGAGTTTGAAGTACATCTTCACGCAGAAGGAGTTGAATCTCAGGCAAAGGATATGGTTGGAGCTCATTAAGTATTATGATATGAGGTTGCATTATCACCCAGGTAAGGCTAACGTAGTAGCCGATGCGTTGAGCTGCAAGAGCCATGTCAACACTCTGATGACCAGAGAGTTACCCAAGGAGTTAGCAGAAGATCTTCGTGAGCTATGTTTGGAGATAGTTCCGAGAGGCTACGTAGCCGCATTGGAGATTCAGTCTACTTTGATGGATAAGATCAGAGAAGCTCAGAAGACAAACAAGGAGATTGCCGAGATAAAGGAGAAGATGAGCAAAGGAAAAGCTAAGGGATTTCATGAGGATGAGAATGATACCTTATGGTTTGAGGACCGCGTTTATGTGCCTAATGACCCGGAGATCAGGAAGTTGATTCCGCAGGAGGCCCATGATTCACCGTATTCGATTCACCCAGGAAATACCAAGATGTATCTGTATTTGAATGACACTTTCTGGTGGGCTGGAATGGAGAAGGATATTGCGGAATATGTAGCAGTATGTGATGTATGTCAGAGAGTGAAGGCAGAGCATCAGAAGCCAGCAGGATTGCTACAGCCATTGTCGATACCCTAATGGAAGTGGGATAAGCTAGGCATGGATTTTATTACGGGATTGCACAGGACTCGTTCAGGCTATGACTCGATGTGAGTTGTAGTCGATCTTTTGACGAAGGTGGCTCATTTCATCCCAGTGAAGACCACTTACACCGGTGCTAAGTTGGCAAAGATATACATGACCAGGATCGTATGTCTGCATGGAGTTCCGAGGACCATTGTATCAGATAGAGGAACCCAGTTTACCTCAAAGTTCTGGAATCAGTTGCACGAAACTTTGGGTACCAGGCTAGAGTTCAGTACAACCTTTCATCCACAGACAAATGGACAGACCGAGAGAGTCAATCAGATTCTAGAAGACATGCTGAGAGCTTGTGCGCTAGATTATGGATCTAGTTGGGCCAACAAT
Organism: Triticum aestivum; assembly: GCF_018294505.1. NCBI lineage: Eukaryota > Viridiplantae > Streptophyta > Magnoliopsida > Poales > Poaceae > Triticum > Triticum aestivum. The sequence goes on along the minus strand of NC_057801.1, from coordinate 322,964,998 downwards.
TTGCCATATGCAGAGTTCTCTTACAACAACAGTTATCAATCCATTCTGAAGATGGCCCCTTTCGAAGCCTTGTACGGAAGGAGGTGCAGGACACCATTGTTATGGGATGAAGTTGGAGACCGTCAGTTGTTTGGACCAGATTTGATTAAAGAGTCTAAAGAGAAGGTTAAGCTAATTCGTGATAGACTCAAGGTAGCCCAGTCCAGGCAAAAGACCTATGTGGATTCTAAACGCAAGGAGACAGTTTACAAAGTTGGAGACAGAGTTTATCTTCGTGTATCCCCACTTCGAGGAGTTAAGTGTTTTGGAGTTAAGGGAAAGTTAGCGCCACGTTTTGTGGGACCATACAAAGTTTTGGAGCGTATGGGAGAAGTTGCTAACAAGTTGGAACTGCCCGAAGGTTTGTCAGGAGTTCATGATGTGTTCCACATTTCCCAGTTGAAAAACTGCCACGCATAGATGGCTGAAATACCTCTAAGAGATACAGTGCCACTGGAAGCGATTCAGTTGGATAGTGATTTGACCTATGAGGAGAAACCAGTCAATATTCTAGAGTTTGCCAGCCGAGTCACGCGTAGCAAGGTTATCTAGTTTTGCAAAAGTTCAGTGGAGCCACCATACCGAGGATGAAGCCACTTGGGAGCGTGAGGAAGACCTACTGAAGGACCACCCTCACCTATTTTCTAGCCAACCCAAATCTCATGGGCGAGATTCATCTTAAGGGGGGTAGGTTTGTAACATCCCAAATTTTCAATTTGGAATGTTATACATTAGATCATCATTGCATATCATATTTTATGCATTTCGGTTTGATCCTAGAAATTTCACGCAACTCAAGGACCCACTGAGAGAGTTGGGAAGTTCGTTATTTTCTTATTTGAGTTTTTCTCAAATTTAGAAAAAGGATCATTTGATTTTAATTATTTTACCTTCGAATCTTTCTATTATAAAAATAAGAGAGAGGGAATAAAATAACTTTCCCAAAATAAGGAAATATTGAGGATTTAATAATAAAATCAAATTAGATTTTATTTCGGAGTTTTATTGCTATTTTATTTGAATTTAGGAAAAATGCGCATTTTTTAAAATTGCATTTTAGGCCCAAATAAATGTTCATCTTGTCCGGCTTATTTTTAGAGGGCGGGGAAAATGTCTTTCGGGATTTTTGGAGTCAGTTTAGTATTTCTTTTCTTTCTTTTTCTGCACGTCCGAATTATTTAAACAAAAAGAGTCAACCGACCTATCGGCCCGTATCTGCCCCGGACTTCTGGCCCGGCCGGCCTTTATAAGCCGAGGCCCGAGTCGCACCAAACCCTAGCCGCCCCAACCAACTCCACCGGCGCCGCCAGCCGCCGCTGCCAGCGCCGCCGGCGTCGCCGCCAGCCGCCGCTGCCAGCGCCGCCGCCGTCGCCGGATCCGCCGCCCGCGCCGCCCGCCGCTGCCGCCGCTGCCACCGCCGCCCACGCTGCCCACCGGAGCCGCCGCCGCGGCCGCCCGTCCCGCTGCCGCCGCCGAGCTGCCGCCCCTAGCCGCTGCCGCCGGAGCCCGCCACCGCCCATCACCGCCTCGCCGGACCCGAGGTAGCCGCCGCCGGTTTTTTATAAAACCGATCGATTTTTTTAAGAACCCTAGATCCGTTTTTTAGATCGGTTCGTCGGTTTTCTCGGTTTAGTTATTTAACGGACGTTCGTCCGTACGTTCGTTTTAACCAACGGTTTTCGTCGTTTAGCCGCAGACAGTGAATGTTCGTTTGTTAGCCTGTTTGTTGTTTTTCTTTTTCTCGGATTTTCCGCGATTATTTTCGATCGGGATTTCTGATCCGATTTTCGTTTTAGTATAACTTTTCGCTCGTTTATCGGAATCAGGCGATTCAAGCGCCTAGACTTTCATCTCAAAACCCTCTTACCGTTTAACCAACTCAAACAAGTTTTTTCTACTGTAAAATTTGACTTAGGTCCAGATTAGTAAAAGAAGCTTGTTTCTTTCGCCGTTTGAGTTTCGTTGCTTTGTTGGATTTGATTCTTTTTGCAAACCGGAGTTCTTAAGTTGAACTTTCTGGTTAGATCTCTTATTTGAGTTTTACCCGTGCATTAGATGAGTGCTTATTGTATGATTGTTTGTTTGCGGTAGAGTACCCGGAGTGCGCCGCGTGCTACTACAAGTCTCTAGGTTTCACCGATGATGAGCAAGGCAAGTAACACTTTGATCATACCTCTTTACTACCCAGTTCTATTGCATTAGATCAATCCTCAAACAATTGCATGATTAGGATCTGATTAATATGTGCGTTTTGGGAAGTAGATGAGGTAGAACCTATTACCTGTTTTAATACCAAACCTTTGGGAGCTTCTACGTTTGCTTATATCGCTATGCTATGCTAGTAGACGTGGATTGGATGAGTGTATCCATGACATATGTGAGGTTGTTAATTAATGGTTTACTTAAGGTGGCAACTTTAATACACATCTGGTGGATTGAGGCACCTGGGGAACCGAGTGTTGCCTGTATTTTTGGAAATCCCGGGGTACCATGTGATTCTCCTATGGACCGCCACCCAGGCTCAAAGGGATCATGAGATTATTCATGCTAGAAACTTCCGTGTGCAGACGAAAGCTACTATGGGCTCTAGCATAGTTGAGTATGTTGTGTGACCTCTTTAAGTGGTAGACTAGAAGATGTAGGGGATGTAGGTTGGTACTGTCTACCTAGAGTAAAGAGTTAATGCTTCTGAAAGACTGTGTCTCGGTCATCCATTTCTCAAACATCATGTAGTGCGAGAAATCCAACGGAGGAGATCGAGTCTTGCGGGGAAATGTGTGCAAACCTCTGCAGAGTGTATAAACTAACCATGGTTAGCTGTGTCCCCGATTATGGACGTTTTGAGTATCTAGTACCTGGATTATCATGTGAATCTCATCATGTTATTTAATTAATTCTATTTGGGTTTAATGATGATGCTTAATTGGGATTGAGTTGGGTGAACCTTCTCAATGTTCAACAACCACCATGATAGTTAAATAAAATAAATTCCTTTGTTGTAGGGAAAAATTGGCTTTATGCAAAACTGTAACCATAGAGCTTTTCCACCAGCCATATATGCATGTAGTGATAGCATTATTCTGTTCATTACTCTCTATGTGTTACATTGCCAGTATATTCCATGAGCTGACCCGTTTTCGGGCTGCAACGTTCATGTTGCAGACTTTTCAGACAATGAGTAAGGTGCCTTAGGTCGTGGTCTTATACTCAGTGATGTCGTTGGAGTTGATGGACTCGCTTTATCTTCCAAGCCTTCCGCTGTTATCATTATTAGATGGCCTTAAGCCATATTTATTGTAATAAGTTCTCTTTTGAGACATTCGATGTAATAAGTGTGTGATTGCTACTCTGTTATAAATCCTTCAAGTACTATGTGTGTCAGCATTACCGATCCAGGGATGACACTGATGCACAGAGATCAGACTATTTGAGGTCTGGTCGCTACATACACAAACAAACAAGAACTCACAACCAACGCAATAAAGGGGTTGTCAATTCCTTCACAGCCACTTGCGAAAGTGAGATCTGATAGAGATAGTATGATAAGATAAATATATTTTTGGTATTTTATGATATAGATTGGAAAAGTAAAGATGCAAATAAAAGTAGATTGAAAACTTATATGATAAAAGATAGACCCGGGGGCCATAGGTTTCACTAGTGGCTTCTCTCAAGATAGCATAAGCATTACGGTGGGTGAACAAATTACCGTCGAGCAATTGATAGAAAAGCAAATAATTATGAGATTATCTAGGCATGATCATGTATATAGGCATCACGTCCGTGACAAGTAGACCGACTCCTACCTGCATCTACTACTATTACTCCACACATCGACCGCTATCCAGCATGCATCTAGAGTATTAAGTTCATAAAGAACAGAGTAAGGCATTAAGAAGGATGACATGATGTAGAGGGATAAAATCATGCAATATGATATAAACCCCATCTTTTTATCATCGATGGCAACAATACAATATGTGCCTTGCTGCCCTTGCTGTCACTGGGAAAGGACACCGCAAGATTGAACCCAAAGCTAAGCACTTCTCCCATTACAAGAAAGATCAATCTAGTAGGCCAAACCCAACTGATAATTCGAAGAGACTTGCATAGATAACTTAATCACACATAAAAGAATTCAGAGGAGATTCAAATATTTCTCATAGATAAACTTGATCATAAACCCACAATTCATCGGATCTCGACAAACACACCACAAAAAGAGTTACATTGAATAGATCTCCTAGAAGATCAAGGAGAACATGGTATTGAGATTCAAAGAGAGAGAAGAAGCCATGTAGCTAATAACTATGGACCCTAAGGCCTGTGGTAAACTACTCACAACTCATCGGAGAGGCTATGGTGTTGATGTAGAAGCCCATCGTGGTTGATTCCCCCTCCGGCGGAGCGCCGACGAAGGCTCCAAGATGGGATCTCGCGGATACAGAAGATTACGGTGGTGGAAATAGTTTTACAGGGTACGTGGGTATATATAGGAGGAAGAAGTAGGTCGGTGGACTCCCGAGGGGCCCACGAGATAGGGGGCGTGCCAAGTAGGGGGGGCCTTCACCATCGTGGCCTCCTCGATTGCTTCTTGACTTGCACTCCAAGTCCTCTGGATCACGTTTGTTCGAAAAAGATCGCCCCTGAAGGTTTCATTCCCTTTGGACTCCGTTTGGTATTCCTTTTCTTCGAAACACTGAAATAGGCAAAAAAAACATCAATACGGACTGGGCCTCCGGTTAGTAGGTCAGTCCCAAAAATTATATAAAAGTGTAAAGTAAAGCCCATAAACATCCAAAACGGGTAATATAATAGCATGGAACAATCAAAAATTATAGATACGTTGGAGACGTATCAGCATCCCCAAGCTTAATTCCTCCTCGTCCTCGAGTAGGTAAATGATAAAAACAATTTTTTTGATGTGCAATGCTACCTAGCATGATTCTCAATGTAATTTTCTTTATGGTGGCATGATTTTTCAGATCCAAATGATTCAAGATAGAAGCATATAAAACATAAAAAATTGTAATACTTAGAAGCATACTAACAAATAATCATGTCCTATCAAAATAGCATAGCCAAAGAAAGCTTATCCCTACAAATCATATAGTTAGGCCATGCTTCATTTTCATTACACAAAATACTCCCATCATGCACAACCCCGATGACAAACCGAGCAATTGGTTCATACTTTTTAATGCGCTTCAGCTTTTTCAACTCTTACGCAATACGTGAGCGCAAGCCATGGACATAGCACTATGGTCGTATATGGTGGTGGCTGTGAGGACAAAAAGGGGAGAAGAAAGTCTCACATCAACTAGGCATATCAACGGGCTATGGAGATGCCCATCCATAGATATCAACGTGAGTGAGTAGGGATTTCCATACAACGGATGCACTAGAGCTATAAATGTATGAAAGCTCAACAAAGGAAACTAAGTGGGTGTGCGTCCAACTCGCTTGCTCACGAAGACCTAGGACATTTTGAGGAAGCCCATCATTGGAATATACAAGACAAGTTCTATAATGAAAAATTCCCACTAGTATATGAAAGTGACAACACAAGAGACTCTCTATCATGAAGATCATGGTGCTATTTCGAAGCACAAGTGTGGAAAAGAGATAGTAGCATTGTCCCTTCTCTCTTTTTGTCTCATTTTTTATTTTTTTTATTTGGCCTTTCTCTTTTTTTATTTGGCCTTTCTTTTTTATTTGGTGGGCTCTTTGGCCTCCTTTTTTTACTTTTTTTATTTAAAGTCCAAAGTATCATCCCGACTTGTGGGGGAATCATAGTCTTCATAATCCTTTCCTCGCTTGGGACAATGCTCTAATAATGAAGATCATCACACTTTTTATTAATTAACAACTCAATAATTACAACTCAACACTTAGAACAAAATATGACTCTATATGAATGCCTCCGGCGGTGTACCAGGATATGCAATGAATCAAGAGTGACATGTATGAAAATTATGAGGGTGGCCATGCCACAAATACAATGTCAACTACATGATCATGCAAAAAGCAATATTACAATGATGGAGCATGTCATAATAATGGAACGGTGGAAAGTTACATGGCAATATATCTCGGAATGGCTATGGAAATGCCATAATAGGTAGGTATGGTGGCTATTTTAAGGAAGGTAAATAATGGGTGCATGATACCGGCGAAAGTTGTGCGGCACAATAGACGCTAGCAATGCGGAAGGGTGAGTGTGCGTATATCCATGGACTCACATTAGTCATAAAGAACTCATATACTTATTGCAAAAGTCTACTTAGCCCTTGAAGCAAATTACAACTACGCATGACCCTAGAGGGATAGATTGGTAGGAAAAGACCATCGCTCGTCCCCGACTGCCACTCATAAGGAAGACAATCAAAAGAGCACCTCATGCAACAAATTTGTCACACAACTTTTACCATACGTGCATGCTACGGGACTTGCCAACTTCAACACAAGTATTTCTCAATGTCATAATTACCCACTATCATGACTCTAACATTACCACATCTATATCTCAAAAAAATTATCAAGCATCAAATTGATCCTAGAGTTGTATGCACTTTCTATGATAGTTTTTATTATACCCAACTTGGATGCTCATCATTCTAGGACCAAATTTATAACCATAGCAAATACCATGCTGTTATAAAAGAATCTCAAAATAATATAAGTGAAGCATGAGATATCAACAATTTCTTCAAAATTAAGCCACCGCCGTGCTCTAAAAGATATAAGTGAAGCACTAGAGCAAAAACTATCTAGCTCAAAAGATATAAGTGAAGCGCATAGAGTATTCTAATAAATTCTAATCAAGTGGGCTTCTCCCAAAAGGTGTGTACAGCAAGGATAATTGTAGAAAACTAAAAATCAAATACTAATATCATACAAGACGCTCCAAGCAAAACACATATCATGTGTCGAATAAAAATATAGCTTCAAGTAAAGTTACCGATAAACGAAGACGAAAGAGGGGATGCCTTTCGGGGGATCCCCAAGATTAGGCTTTTGGCTATTCTTGAATATCTTGGGGTGCCATGGGAATCCCCAAGCTTAGGCTCTTGCCACTCCTTATTCCATAGTCCATCAAATCTTTACCCAAAACTTGAAAACTTCACAACACAAAACTCAACAGGAAATCACATAAGCTCCGTTAGTGAAAGAAAGAAAAACCACCACATAAGGTACTGTAATGAACTCATTCTTTATTTATATTGGTGTTAAACTATTGTATTTCAACTTCTCTATGGTTCGTATCCTTACATACTAGCCATAGATGCATCAAAATAAGCAAACAACACACGAAAAACAGAATCTGTCAAAAACAGAACAGTCTGTAGCAATCTGTAACTCTCGAATACTTATGGAACTCTAAAACTCGTACCACAATAGGAAGTCCTGGGAAATTTGTCTATTGATCTACAGAAAAATGAATCAACGCAAAAGCACATTTCTGTGAATTACTAAAATTATTTTCGTGTGCGCAAAGTTTCTGTTTTTCAGTAGAATCAAATTAACTATCACCATAGGTTATCGTATAGGTTCTACTTGGCACAAACACTAAATAAAACATAAAAACACATCTAAACAGAAGGTGGATGCAAAATTTATTGAATAACAGCAGTAAAAAATATTGGGTTGTCTCCCAACACGCGCTTTTCTTAAAACCTTTTTAGCTAGGCATTGAGATTTCAATGATGCTCACATGAAAGACAAGAATTGAAGCATAAAGAGAGCATCATAAAACATGTGACAAACACACTTAAGTCTAAAATACTTCCTATGCATAGGTTTTTTATAAGCAAATAAATTATCAAGGCAAGCAAAAACTAGCATATGCAAGAAAGAAGACGATAGCAATCTCAACATGAAGAGAGGTAATTTAGTAACATGAAAATTTCTACAATCATACTTTCCTCTCTCATAATAATTACATGTAGGATCATAAGAAAATTCAACAAAATAGCTATCACATAACATATTATCAACACGATCCACATGCATGCAAAGTTGACACTCTTCCCTAATAGTGGGATTAACATTAACTAAAGTCATGACCACTCCAAAGCCACTTTTATCAAAAATACCATAAGATCGAACATTCTCCAAATATGTGGGATCTAAAGTTGACACTCTTCCAAACCCACTTTCAATATTATTGCAAACACTATTATCAATCTCATATTCATCATGGGGCTTAAATAAACTTTCAAGATCATAAGAAGAATCACCCCAATCATGATCATTGCAACAAGTAGTAGACATAGCAAAACTAGCATCCCCAAGCTTAGGGTTTTGCATATTATTAGCACAATTGACATCAAGAGAATTTATAGTAAAATCATTGCAATCATGCTTTTTATTCAAGGAGTTATCGTCAATCTCTTCATAAATTTCTTCATCATAATTTTTAGATTCACGAATTTCGAGCAAAGCTTCATAAAGATAATCTAGTGCAAAAAACTCACTAGCAATTGGTTCATCATAATTGGATCTCTTAAAAAGATTAGCAAGCGGATGAGGATCCATAGATCTTAGCTTCTTTGTTTAGTAATAAATACACAATTATTCCAACCAAACGAGCAAACGAGCCAAGTAAGACATTAAGGTAAATGAAAAGACGAATGGAAGAAGGGCGAATAAAACGGCAAGGGTGAAGTGGGGGAGAGGAAAACGAGAGGCAAATGGCAAATAATGTAAGTGTGAGGGAGATGAGTTTCTGATGGGTACTTGGTATGTCTTGACTTGAGCGAAGACCTTCCTGGCAACAGCGCCAGAAATCCTTCTTGCTATGTCTTGAGCTTGCGTTGGTTTTCCTTGAAAAGGAAAGGGTGATGCAACAATAGTAGCGTAAGTATTTCTCTCATTTTTTGAGAACCAAGGTATCAATCGAGTAGGAGGCTCCTCAAAAGGCCCACGCACCTACACAAACAAACAAGAACTCGCAACCAACGCAATAAACGGGTTGTCAATCCCTTCACGACCACTTGCGAAAGTGAGATCTGATAGAGATAGTATGCTAAGATAAATATATTTTTGGTATTTTATGATATAGATTGGAAAAGTAAAGATGGAAATAAAAGTAGATTGAATGATAAAAGATAGACCCGGGGGCCATAGGTTTCACTAGTGGCTTCTCTCAAGATAGCATAAGTATTACGGTGGGTGAACAAATTACTGTCGAGCAATTGATAGAAAAGCGAATAATTATGAGATTATCTAGGCATGATCATGTATATAGGCATCATGTCCGTGACAAGTAGGCCGACTCCTTCGTGCATCTACTACAATTACTCCACACATCGACAGCTATCCAGCATGCATCTAGAGTATTAAGTTCATAAAGAACAGAGTAACACATTAAGAAAGATGACATGATGTAGAGGGATAAAATCATGCAATATGATATAAACCCCATCTTTTTATCCTCGATGGAAACAATACAATACGTGCCTGGCTGCCTGAGGGAGTCCTGGACTAGGCGGTGTCCGGATAGCCGAACTATCATCATCGGCCGGACTCCAAGACTATGAGGATACAAGATTGAAGACTTCGTCCCGTGTCCGGATGGGACTTTCCTTGGCGTGGAAGGCAAGCTTGGCGATACGGATATGTAGATCTCCTACCATTGTAACCGACTCTGTGTAAACCTAGCCCTCTCCGGTGTCTATATAAACCAGATGGCTTTAGTCCATAGGACGAACAACAATCATATCATAGGCTAGCTTCTAGGGTTTAGCCTCCTTGATCTCATGGTAGATCCACTCTTGTAACACACATCATCAATATTAATAGAGCAGGACGTAGGGTTTTACCTCCATCAAGTGGGCCCCAACCTGGGTAAAACATCGTGTCCCTTGTCTCCTGTTACCATTCGCCTAGACGCACAGCTCGGGACCCCCTACCCGAGATCCGCCGGTTTTGACACCGACATTGGTGCTTTCATTGAGAGTTCCTCTGTGTCGTCACCGATAGGCTCGATGGCTTCTTCGACCATCATCAACGATGCAGTCCAGGGTGAGACCTTTCTCCCTGGACAGATCTTCGTATTCGACGGCTTTGCACTGCAGGACAATTCGCTTGGCCGTCTGGAGCAGATCGAAAGCTACGCCCTTGGCAGTCAGGTCAGATTTGGAAGTTTGAACTTCACGGCTGACATCCGCGGGGACTTGATCCTCGATGGATTCGAGCCACAGCCGAGCGTGCCGCACTGTCACGGTGAGCATGATTTAGCTCTGCAGCCGGACAGTACACTGGAGGCCGCACTCGAACCCGCTCCGATCTTCAATTCGGAGCCGGCTGCGCAGATCGAGAACGGATGGCTAGACACCGCCTCGGGGGCTGCAACCTCTACGGCGATAGAGCCGAACACTGACCTTGTCCCTCATAAAGCTCGTGACTCTGAGGTGCCGGACTCCTCGCCGGACTCCGAACCTCTCGCGCCCCCTCCGATCGAATCCGATTGGGCGCCGATCATGGAGTTCACCGCAGCGGACATCTTTCAACACTCACCTTTCGGCGACATCTTGAGTTCGCTAAAGTATCTCTCGTTATCAAGAGAGCCCTGGCCGGACTGCGGTCAAGACGGTTGGGATGCAGACGATGAAGAAATTCAAAGCCCACCCACCACCCACTTGGTAGCCACTGTCGACGATCTAACTGACATGCTGGACTACGACTCCGAAGACATCGAAGGTATGGACGACGATGCCGGAGGCGAACAAGAACCAGCACCCACCGGGCACTGGAGATCCACCTCATCATATGACATATACATGGTGGATATCCCAAAGGATGGCGAAGGAACAACGGAGGATGACCCCTCCAAGAAACAGCCCAAGCGCCGGCGTCAGCGGCGCCACTCTAAATCCCGCCACAGCAAGAATGAAGATTCTGGCACCGGAGATAATAATACACCGGACAGTGCCGAAGACAACCCACTCCAGCAAGATCCATCGCAGGAGGACGGAGACGCCAGCCCTCATGAGAGAGCGACAGAAGAAGAGGTAGAGGATTATATGCCTCCCTCCGGAGACGAGGCAAGCCTCGACGATGATGAATTTGTCGTGCCTGAGAATCCCGTCGAACAAGAGCGTTTTAAATGCAGGCTTATGGCCACGGCAAACAGCCTCAAGAAAAAGCAGCAACAGCTTAGAGCTGATCAAGATCTACTAGCCGATAGATGGACTGAAGTCCTCGCGTCCGAAGAGCATGAGCTCAAACGCCCCTCCAAAAGCTACCCTAAACGCAGGCTGCTCCCCCGATTAGAGGAGGAAGCATATGAACCCGCATCACCAGGAGACAATACGGCTGACCGACCACCCCGTGGTCGCGACAGAGAGGCCTCTAGGCCCTTCACTAGACCAGTACCCCGGCATCGCTCGAAAAGCACAAGGCCACAGGGGAACACTCCGGACTTGCGAGATATATTGGAGGATAAGGCAAGACAATCAAGATCGATCTATGGATCGCGTGGGCGCCCCACGGTACGTGACGACAACCGTCGTGCCGGACACAGTAAGTCCGGCCGGGCCGAACAAAACAGACAAAGCTCTTTCGAGCTCCGTCGTGATATCGCCCAGTACAGAGGCGCCGCACACCCACTATGCTTCACAGATGAAGTAATGGATCATCAAATCCCCGAAGGGTTTAAACCCGTGAATATTGAATCTTATGATGGCACAACAGACCCCGCGGTTTGGATCGAAGACTATCTTCTTCACATCCACATGGCCCGCGGTGACGATCTTCACGCCATCAAATATCTCCCCCTCAAGCTTAAAGGACCAGCCCGGCATTGGCTTAACAGCTTGCCAGCAGAGTCAATTGGGAGTTGGGAAGACCTGGAAGCCGCATTCCTCGATAACTTCCAAGGCACGTATGTGCGACTACTAGACGCTGAGGACCTAAGCCACATAATTCAGCAGCCAGAAGAATCGGCCAGACAATTCTGGACACGGTTCTTAACCAAGAAAAACCAAATCATCGACTGTCCGGATGCGGAGGCCCTCGCGGCCTTCAAGCATAACATCCGTGACGAGTGGCTTGCCCGGCACCTGGGACAGGAAAAGCCAAAATCCATGGCAGCCCTCACATCACTCATGACCCGCTTCTGCGCGGGTGAGGACAGTTGGCTAGCACGCAGCAACAACCTCAGCAAAAGTTCTGGCAGTCCGGATATCAAGGACCGTAATGGCAGGTCGCGTCGTAACAAAAACAAACGCCGCATTAACGGCGACAATAGTGAGGATACGGCAGTCAATGCCGGATTCAGAGGCTCCAAACCCGGTCAGCGGAACAAGACATTCAAAAGAACTACTCCGGGTCCGTCAAATTTGGACCGAATACTCGACCGCTTGTGCCAGATACACGGCATCCCCGAAAAGCCAGCTAACCACACCAACAGGGACTGTTGGGTATTTAAGCAGGCAGGCAAGTTAATTGCCGAAAACAATGACAAGGGGCTGCATAGCGATGACGAGGAAGAGACCCGACCGCCGAACAATAGAGGACAGAAGGGTTTCCCCCCACAAGTGCGGACGGTGAACATGATATACGCAACGCACATACCCAAAAGGGAGCGGAAGCGTGCACTCAAGGATGTATACGCGATGGAGCCAGTTGCCCCGAAGTTCAATCCATGGTCCTCCTGCCCGATCACTTTTGACCGAAGGGACCACCCCACCAGCATCCGCTATGGCAGATTCGCCGCATTGGTCCTAGACCCAATCGTTGATGGATTTCACCTCACCAGAGTCCTGATGGACGGCGGCAGCAGCCTGAACCTGCTTTATCAGGACACAGTGCGCAAAATGGGCATAGACCCCTGAAGGATTAAACCTACCAAGACGACCTTTAAAGGCATCATACCAGGTGTAGAAGCGAATTGTACAGGCTCAGTCACACTGGAAGTGGTCTTCGGATCCCCGGATAACTTCCGAAGCGAGGAGTTAATCTTCGACATAGTTCCGTTCCGCAGCGCTATCATGCCCTGCTCGGATGTACTGCGTTTGCAAAGTTCAACGCAGTGCCGCACTATGCATACCTCAAGCTCAAGATGCCAGGCCCTCGAGGAGTCATCATGGTCAACGGAAACACTGAACGTTCTCTCCGAACGGAGGAACATACAGCGGCTCTCGCGGCAGAAGTACAATGCAGCCTCTTAAGGCAATTCTCGAGTCCGGCCGTAAAGCGGCCGGACATAGCTAAGCGCGCCCGGAGTAACCTACAACAAGACCACCTGGCACGTTCCGAGCACGCGTAGCAGTGCGGCCCCAACCCCAGCCCCTGTAAAACGTCAAAACAGGTCCTTCGCATACACCATTACGCTCTGAAGATACCATGGGCATGGGGAGAGGGGCACGACCACGACAAGCCCAGACTGCGGCTCAACCACACCAGGGGCTCTCAAGTGTGTCGTTCTTTTTTTTCTTTTTCCTTTTTTTAACCCACAGGACTCCGTTCGTCAGAGGCCCTGTCCGGCAGCAAACCTGCTGAACTCACGATGCAACAGCCAGGGAAGAATAAAGGCTACAACGAATATCTAGGTGGTCTCCATTACGAGCATTAAATCTGTTTTATACACCACTCTGTAGCCTACCCCTGGAGGGGGACATGTTTAACAGTCCCGTCCCTTGCTTATCGCACTATTTGTATCGTTCTGCATTCATAGCAGCACTTCTTGAATAAAACAATGCAGCACCTTTTTGCTTATAATTGCATTTCTTTTTTATACATATGTTCATTTACGACATGTTGCATCCGTACACTTTGGTACGGTTAAAACACACCAGGGGCTTATGTTTCCCGCATCATGGTGTGATAAGTCCGAACACTTTCACAAGTGCGGCACCCTGAACTTATAGCATTATATGCATCGGCTCCGAATCATGTCTTGGGTCAATAGTTGGGTTTGCCCGGCTCCCATGTTTTGGTACCTTACGTTCCGTTGTATCGGCTATGGTAGCACTAGGAGAACCACTGCGATTGCGCCCCAGTTGAGCTGGGTTAACGCCTCAATGGAGAAAGCTAAAACTGACCGTCATGATGAGGCGAGAGTCGGTCGCTGTTCGAGAGGTTTTTTGCGAGTCCTGAAAGACTTATGCCGCTTAGAGCGAGGAGCCGGATCTTGTCCGGCCCAGGCGTGGACAGCGCCCCAAATTCGGCCTTCGGAAGACTTATAGAATTCTATGGCTAAGTGAGAGTGTTCAAGCATTATAAGTCCGGTTGCCTTGTTCGCTGTGTTGAGCGCCTCCCTAGATGGACCCAAAAATGGGAACAAGAGTGCTCAAGTTTATCCCGAACACCCCAGCACTCGTGGCATGGGGGATGAAGCCGACGACTTGCCATCTCTCAGATTTGATAAACAGCCGTACAGAAGGTAATATTTTAAATTAACAAGCGTTGCTTAGCGCATATGAACTAAGTTTTCAGCGCACAGGATAACACAATGCGAGTCTACATAAATATTACATCTTTGGAGCACTCACCCGCAATAGTGCGGGCGCCCTTCAGCACACTCTTATAATACATCTTGGGCGTGTGATGCTCCTTGCCCTCTGGTGGCGGGTCCGTCACGAGTTTCTGGGCATCCATCTTGCCCCAGTGCACCTTTGCGCGGGCAAGGGCCCGACGGGCACCTTCAATACAGGCGGAGTGCTTGATGACTTCAACCCACGAGCACGCATCCACCAGCCGCCGCACCAGGCCGAAGTAGCTCCCAGGCATGGCCTCCTTAGGCCACAGCCGAACTACGAGGCCCCTCATGGCCTGTTCGGCCGCCTTGTGGAGCTTGACCAGCTGCTTCAGCTGGTCGCTAAGGGGCACCGGATGTCCGGCCTCAGCATACTGAGACCAGAAGACCTTCTCCGTCGAGCTCCCCTCCTCGGCCCGGTATAATGCGGCAGCATCGGACACGTTGTGAGGAAGATCTGCGAACGCCCCTGGAGAGCTCCGAATTTGGGTAAGCAACAGGTAATTAACACTCACATGCTTACTTTGCATGAAAAATGCCTTACCCGCTGCTATTTTCTTCACCGCCTCAATCTCCTGGAGGGCCTTGTAGGCTTTGGCCTTAGCGGCTTTGGCACTCTCAAGAGCCGTTGCAATCTCAGACTCTCGAGTCTTCGAGTCACGCTCCAGGCTCTCATGTTTTTTCACAAGATCTTGGAGCTCTTGCTGTACCTCCGCCACCCGCGCCTCATGCTTCTCTCGCTCGGTGCGCTCCGCGGCCGCATTGCGTTCGGCCGCGGCCACCGCCTCTTTCAGGGTCGCCACCTCGTTAGTGGCCCCTGCAATACCCACGTTATCCTTGTCATTCTTTTTGCAACCAAAATCCTTTTCTGTAAGGTACAATTTTAGTAAGGTGTTACTCACCTTCCTTGTCCTCGAGCTGCTTCTTGGCACGGCCGAGCTCGTTCTCGGACCACTTGAGGCTTTCCTTCAACGTATTGACCTCCGCAGTTAGTGCGACAGAGGTCAACAGCGCAGCCTGCACTCCCATATTGACATATTTATTATGACTCCTGCGTATATCTTTTTAGATCCTCAGTCCGGCTTTTCTTTCCGAACACCGAACCGAGCATCAGGGGCTACTGTCTATGCGGTACCATTTTATACATATTGAAATTCTTACCTCAAAGCCTGTTAGAAGGCTGCTGCAGGCTTCGGTCAGCCCACTCTTGGCGAGCTGAACCTTTTGAATCACCGCACTCATAACAGTGCGGTGTTCCTCTTTGATGGAGGCGCCGTTGAGCACCTCCAGCAAATTATCCGGCGCCTCCGGTTGGACGGAGGCAGCCGGCGTCACGGTCTTGCCCTTCTTGCGAAGGGGTCGCCCGCCGGACTCCGGAGCCACTGTGGGTTCCGGGGCCGAGTCCGGTGCAAAGTCCGGGAGGTTGTCCTGCGACACCTCCGGGGCCTCCTCCTCCTGGTGGGTCCCTTCCTGGGATCCCACCTCGGCATCTTCCGCGTCACGGGGGGTGGAGGCAGTCGGAAGAGAATCCATATCCGACGCACCTAAGGACCCGCTCGACGAAGCGGGAAGATCATCCTTGGGCGGACTGCAGGGTTGTATGCGGCATTAGAAAGACATTATGTGGCGAAAAGAAAAACCTTGAAGTTATTCGGGAGTCCGGATACTTACGATCTCGCCAGGGGCTTGGCCCTTGGAGGCCAGTCCTCGTCGTCGTCACTGGCGTTGGCGGAGCAGTCCGGGGGAAGAGTTTTTCCCTTCTTGGACCCTTCGGCCTTCCTTGTTGGGGAGGCCTCCCTTTTCTTCCCTCCCCCGCTGGGGGAGAGGCTTTCTTCTTCTCCTCCTCGCCTTGGTGGGAGGAGTCGGCCTCGGATTCATCATCCGATAGCACCTGAAAACGGGAACTCTTCCGAGTCCCCATGGCCTTCTTCTTGGCCTTCTTCTCTGGCACCACGTGGGGTGCCGGAGCCAGCAGCCCCGTTAAGCGGGCGTCCGCTGGGTCCTCTGGCAATGGGGCCGGACAGATAGTCCATTCGGCCTTTACCAGCCAGTACTGTCAAAGGTAAAGGTAGTTTAGATCCCACATAGAGTAAAACTATGGAAAACAAGTGGAAAAATCACTTACCTCGTCAGCTGGACGCTGCGAGCGGAATCCGCGATCTTCGGTAGCGGATGCGGGAGCCTCGGCGCCCTTTAACAGCACCTTCCAGACATCTTCGTACGTAGTGTCGAAGAGCCCGCTCAGAGTCTAGTGCTGCTCCGGATCGAACTCCCACATGTTGAAGCCCCGTCGTTGGCACGGGAGAATCCGGCGGATGAGCATGACCTGGACTACGTTGACAAGCTTGAGCTTCTTGTCCACCAGCTTTTGGATGCAGGCTTGGAGTCCGGTCAGCTCCTCCGAATCACCCCAGATCCGGCCACTCTCTTTCCAGGAGGTGAGCCGTGTAGGGATGCCAGATCTGAATTCGGGGACCGCTGCCCAATCAGGGTCACGCGGCTCGGTGATGTGGAACCACCCCGATTGCCACCCCTTAATGGTTTCCATGAAAGTGCCCTCCAGCCAAGTAACGTGGGACATCCTGCCCACCATGGCGCCTCCGCACTCTGCTTGGCTGCCCTTCACAACCTTCGGCTTGACACTGAAGGTCTTGAGCCACAAGCCGAAGTGGAGCTGGATGCAGAGGAAGACCTCGCACACAACGATAAACGCCGAGATGTTGAGGATGAAATTCAGGGCCAGATCATGGAAATCTAGGCCGTAGTAGAACATGAGCCCCCGGACAAAGGGATGAAGTGGGAAGCCCAGTCCACGGAAAAAATGGGGAAGAAATACTACCCTCTCATGGGGCCTGGGGGTGGGAATGAGCTCTCCCTCGTCGGGGAGCCGGTGCGCGATGTCGCTGGACAAATATCCGGCGTCGCGCAGCTTCTGGATCTGCCCCTCCGTGACGGAGGAGGCCATCCACTTGCCTCCCGCTCCGGACATAGTTGGAGAACGTTGAGGTGAGAAGTGCGGACTTGGGCGCTGGAGCTCGAGTTCGCGGAGATGGATAAGCCAAGGAGGAAGAAGGCGCAGGTAAAAGGGTTGGATCTTTATCCCCTTATATGGGCGGACAAAAACATGTGTCTCCACCGGCCTGGTAAAACTCGCTTATCTCCCAAGCGTCACAATCAATGGCGCGGTTGGATTACCCACGTCCGTATTGATGGGAATCCCGGAATAAGGGGAACACGATCTCTGCTTCGACAAGACGTGCCAAGGAAACCGCTTCGCTAAACGCGGGGAGGTGGAACGATAAAAACAATTTGAGTAAAAGCTTGGTAGTGGTGTGACGTCACGCCACAAAATACGTCAGCAGATTGAACTTGTGTAATGTTATTCTCTCTATGGTGGTACGTGGAATTTATTTTTGCAGAGCCGGACACTATCCTGGTGTTCACAATCTTCTATAAATTATTCAGAGGAAGAACCCGCCTTGCAATGCCGAAGACAACATGCACGCCGGACTCGTCGTCATTGAAGCCTGGTTCAGGGGCTACCGAGGGAGTCCTGGACAAGGGGGTGTCCGGATAGTCGAACTATCATCATCGGCCAGACTCCAAGACTACGAAGATACAAGATTGAAGACTTCATCCCGTGTCCGGATGGGACTTTCCTTGGCATGGAAGGCAAGCTTGGCGATACAGATATGTAGATCTCCTACCATTGTAACCGACTCTGTGTAACCCTAGCCCTCTCCGGTGTCTATATAAACCGGATGGCTTTAGTCCATAGGACGAACAACAATCATACCATAGGCTAGCTTCTAGGGTTTAGCCTCCTTGATCTCGTGGTAGATCCACTCTTGTAACACACATCATCAATATTAATCGAGCAGGACGTAGGGTTTTACCTCCATCAAGCGGGCCCGAACCTGGGTAAAACATCGTGTCCCTTGTCTCCTGTTACCATCCGCCTAGACGCACAGTTCGGGACCCCCTACCCGAGATCCGCCGGTTTTGACACCGACACTTCCCCTGCTGCCACTCGGAAAGGACACCGCAAGATTGAACCCAAAGCTAAGCAATTCTCCCATTGCAAGAAAGACCAATCTAGTAGGCCAAATCAAACTGATAATTTGAATAGAGTTGCATAGATAACTTAATCACACATAAAAGAATTCAGAGGAGATTCAAATATTTCTCATAGATAAACTTGTATAAACCCACAATTCATCGGATCTCGACAAACACACCGCAAAAGGAGTTACATCGAATAGATCTCCAAGAAGATCAAGGAGAACATGGTATTGAGATTCAAAGAGAGAGAAGAAGCCATCTAGCTGATAACTATGGACCCGAAGGTCTGTGGTAAACTACTCACAACTCATCGGAGAGGCTATGGTGTTGATGTTGAATCCCTCCATGGTTGATTCCCCCCTCCGGCAGAGTGCCGGCGAAGGCTCAAGATGGGATCTTGCGGATACAGAAGGTTACAGTGGTGGAAATAGTTTTTTGTGGTCGCCTCTGATGTTCTCGGGGTACGTGGGTATATATAGGAGGAAAAAGTAGGTCGGTGGACTCCCGAGGGGACCACGAGATAGGGGGGCGCGCCCAGTAGGGGGGCGCGCCCTCCACCCTCGTGGCCTCCTCGATTGCTTCTTGACTTGCACTGCAAGTCCTCTGGACCATGTTTGTTCCAGAAAGATCGCTCCCGAAGGTTTCATTCCGTTTGGACTCCGTTTGGACTCCGTTTGGTATTCCTTTTCTTCGAAACACGGAAATTGGCAAAAAAAACAGCAATACGGGCTGGGCCTCCGGTTAGTAGGTTAGTCGCAAAAATGATATAAAAGTGTAAACTAAAGCCCGTAAACATCGAAAACAGGTAATATAATAGCATGGAACAATAAAAAATTATAGATACATTGGAGACGTATCAGTGATGTCCGTAGGATGCTCCGCATCATCCCCTCACCCTTGGGAAAGATCTGACCTCAGATCGAAAACCAAATCAGCATGGGAAAGAGATGGTGTCGCCGTGTAGGAGTGGTCGATCACCAATTTCTCATCATCTTGTAGCTCGAAACGGGCACTCTCCAATGTCGCACCATCTTGTGATTCCTTCAAAAGGAGAAAGGACAACAAACACTTGGAAAAACAAATGTGGTTAGCGTTACTGCGAAACCAAGCATTGAAGAGGTGATTCTCCAAACAAGTGTCATCATAAAGCATAGCATAGGGTTTGACAAAGGATTGTGGCATGTCATGTAAGCATATGGATTGATCAAAATCAAGGTCATCGTGGAAACAAGCATGTAAATGTGAGGTAGCGATGCAAATGTGTTTGACAAGAGAACAAGCATCGACCTCAAGATCATAGCAAAAATGCATAAAGCGCTCGACAAATGATCAATGGTAGGCACAATAATCATACACAACACCAAATAAAATGAAGTGTCTAAACACATGGGTCAAGTGCAAGACAATCCAAGCCTAACATGCATTGGGTGTAGTGAATAGTGTGGCACTCAACACAATAGAAAGAGCAATTGTTCATCATGTGTGAGTAAATCAAGGTAATCATGTGACAAGAAATGGGGCATGGCATATGTGAAGAAATGACATTGTTGCAACCAAACATGTGATCGGAACAAGTAATCCAAGAATTGGATGCAACACACAAGGTATATATGTCATGAGGCATGGAAAGGTGAAAATGACAAGTCAAAGCAAGATCTTTAACATGTGCGCAATCAAGTGGTCAAAGATGACCAACAAGTCTCATGGTGCAAGCAACACAAGTAGTATGATCCACAATATCCATCCTCAAGAAAGATGTCACCTTCAAGGCATGTCATTTTGCATTCTTCACAATGCCGAAATGGTAGGAAATGTGGTGTAGAAGCGAGTCATGCTAGAATGTATGAGGCTCTCTCTCAAGAGCTCGAATGGTCAACTCACGTGAAGTGGAAGTCGACACGAAGTCCAAGTATCCTACACATGCACACAACAAAAAAAAGAATGCATGCGCATGGTATATAAACACATCATCCATCATGATGGTTATCTTCTCTTGCACACAATCATTAGTAGCACAAGTGCATGAATAATATGATGCAACAATGGCTATATTCATGGCACTAGGTATATGGTGCAAAGAGGTAAGACAAGCATGCTTCACAAGAATTATGTCAAAATCTCCAAATATATGCGAGAATGCTATGGGGGCAATCTCATGAGCAAGACGAGAATCATTGTTGCACTCAATACATTGCAAATCATCTAGCATGAGGGAGGCAACACATGGAGATATATGACAAGAAGCAATATGAATCATGTGCAAAGCATATAGATGGTTGGCATCAACCACATGAAAGGAGCAACTATGAGTCATTGGTGATGCAACATAAGCAAACATAGTAATCAAGTCGTGCAAACTAGTGGAGCGAAGATGCAACACACTAGAGTAAACCATGGCAATCATGTCATGTGAGTAAATACTAGGCATAGACAATGCACATGACATATCGCAAGCACGAATACAAAGCAAGATCATAGTATCATCATAGCAATGGGGCACAAAGCAAGCATGGCAGTAACAAGAGATGTCTCCACAAAGCTTGCAAATACACATACAATTACTAGAACCAATCATCATGTGTAATGCAAAGCATGGGTCACAAATGCATGGCAAAGGCATAGTAATGAGCGTATCATCAATGTGAAGATGGCAATATGGGCAAATGATATATAATGGATAATAACCCATAACCATGTGAGGGTCATGTAGAAGAAATGCACGAAGAGAGAGGCGGGAAAGACAATCCATGGGATCTTGCTCTCTAGAGCTTGTTTTGTCAACTCATGGGATTGTGAGGTTGACAAGTATTCATGGGTACCTACACAAAAGAGACACAAACCAAAGAAATTGTGCGCGTGGTAAATGTACACATCCTCCATCATGATGTGTATGTGCACATGTGAGTTAGTACAAGGTAAGCATCACTCAAGAAATTTGATGTATGGTATAAGAACATCACTACAAAAAAGACACATCCGTGACATTTTGGCCCGAACGAAAAAAAAATCATACTTATGACACTTCTATGACGATAATTGTGACAAAACCCGGTATCATCATAGATGTGGTGAGCTCCTACTTCTATGACACAAATCATGATAGAAAATGGGCTTTTCGTCCTGGGCGGGCTAGAGACGCAGCTGCATGACATTCTTTGGGCCGTCCATGATGGAAAAAGCCATGGTAGAAGCGAGGGCGAGGAAAATATCGGCGAGTTCCCGGTTACGGTGGGTGGTCGGGGGCCGAGCGATGCGCGTCTCTCTCATACACGTACGCGCGTGGGTTCGAGGTGTTGGGCTCTAACTCAACCCGAGCGAGGCATTCGCCTAACTGAACCCGAGCGATTGCACTACAGGCTACGCGTTGTTGAACCCGAGCAACCGAGCGATTCTCTCGCTATTGTTGCTAACTGAAGATGATCGATGCTGCCTCTAGATGAACAGTGAGCGTTGCTAGGGGGTTTGGATGAACAGTAAGCGTCGCTGGGGGGTTTAGATGAACAGTTCCTGGTGGGGGTGGATGAACAGGACCCCGTGGTGTTGCCTCCGGATGAACAGGACCCCGATCGAGCCGGTTGGGGCTGGATGAACAGGACCCCGTGGAGGGCTGGATGAACAGGACGACCCTGTGAAGGGCTGGATGAACAATAGCCCGTGGAGGGGTGGTTGAACAGGAGCCCATGGAGAGGGCTGGTTGAACAGTAGCCGGTGGAGTAGCGCGAAGTGGAGGCTGGATAAATAGGAGGACGTGGATGAACAGTCGCAGGTGCAGGCTGGAGGAGGTCGGCGGTGGATGAACAGTAGCCCGTAGAGGCTGGAGGAGGTCGACGGTGGAGATGAACAGTATCCCATGGAGTCCCGTTTTGCGGTACGCCACACACCTCCCGGTGAACATGACCCCCGTTTCGACCGTAGCGCTCCAACACAAGTCTGTTTCCTCCGTTTTGTGGTACACCACACCCCTCCCAATCAACAAGACCCCGTTTCGACCGTAGGAGGTTTCAACAGAAGTCCGTTTCCTCTGTTTTGTGGTACGCTAGACCCCTCCCGATGAACATGATCCCGTTTCGAACGTGGCCGGTCGAACACAAGGCCGTTTCCTCCGTTCTGTGGTACGCCAGGCCACGTTTCCATCAGCTGTTCCATCCCAGCCCTCCCAATGAACACGACGACGCATTCCATTCCGACCCAGCCGGTCGGCTGCCCATGTACACAAGCCCTGGCCGTACGTATGCGCAAGTAGGCGTTCGAGACCCCACCCGTATGTACGTACGTGGTCGTATTTACTTTCTTGCACCCTGGACATTGTACGTACGTGTATATGCTACGTGTGTGCCTCTACTACGACATGTGCGCGCCTCTACTACGACACGTGCGTGCCTCCACATCGACCAGTATGTACGTACACGTTCCCGACCAGAATGACAATGCTACGTATGCTTCGACCAGGTGGGTTCCGACTGTCAGGCACTTCCTTGCGTGCGAAGATGTAGCTGGTGGGTCCCAATAGTCGGGGGGCGAATCGTTTTTTGCCCGGACGCACTTCTTTGCATGCGAAGATGTAGCTCGTGGGTCCCAGCAGTCAGGGGGGAAATGTTTTTTCACGAAATACGGTGGCCCGTCTGGTGGGTCCCTGCTGTCAGGTGGAGGAATAATTATTTTGCGCGTAATAATGAGGCACTTCCTTGCGGCTACCGTGGACCCAGCTACAGTACTCTTCCGATGGAAGTCGGTCATTGACCACATTGACCACATCGCACCGAGAGCACCACGGCGTTGGACGACAGCGAGGCCTAGGAACGGGATGACGCGGAGCCAAGGAAGACGCCATAGTGGAAGCTCACGCGGAGAGGAGTTTGAGGGTTCACTGGTTTGGCTGTGG
Organism: Triticum aestivum; assembly: GCF_018294505.1. Classification (NCBI taxonomy): domain Eukaryota; kingdom Viridiplantae; phylum Streptophyta; class Magnoliopsida; order Poales; family Poaceae; genus Triticum; species Triticum aestivum. The sequence continues at coordinate 322,941,533 of NC_057801.1, read as the reverse complement.
TGTGAGGCTGCGGTCGCCGCAGAATAACAGGGGGTGTGGGTGATTGGAGTGATGGTCTGGCTAGTGGTGGGAGTAGTAGGGGGCGGTGAGGCCTCCGCGGCATCACAGCTGGCCACGAGAGGCAGGAGCACGCGGCACGACTGGTGCTGCTTTGGGCGGCTTGAGCAAGAAGACCAGAGGTTGAAGAAGCACTACGGCCGTTGGATGGACATCGTATGGTCACTGCAGCTAGAATCATTTATATTGACTAAGTCGACAAAGCCCTTGGTACGCGTCAACTTAGTAGGCCCACAGGTCAGCCTCCGAAATGGTGCGCCCCAGATGTCAGGGGGAGGAATCATTTTTTGGGCGGCTGAACCAAGAATATCTGAGATTGAAGAAGAAGCACGACATCCGTTGGATTGACATCCAACGGCCACAGCTGCTAGAAGCGTGTGTTGTTGACAAAGCCTTGCATACGCGTCAACTTAGTTTTTTTAGGGGACGCCTCAACTTAGAAGGCCCACAAGTGTGTGGCAGAGAACATGTAGCCCATTTGCAATTTGTAAGAATCTACAGCCCATTTTTTAATTCTAATGGAATTTACTACAACCCATTTACAGTTTGTTAAAAGTACAACCCATTTTCTAGCTAGGACAATGATTAATAATTTCAACCAACCTCTCAAAATAGAATTCAAAAAAAATCCCACATTTTGATGGGATCCAAAATATTTCTATATGAAATTTCTAGTCAGATTAAATATAACTTCAAAATAAAGTTGTATTATGTTAAAATCCAATGAAATATTGCGCGCGCAACAAGTAATGAAATTAAAGTTTTCAAATTCCAAAAATAATATATTTTTAAACTAATTACGCGTTTCGTGCATTTTTTATAGTTACTGTCCAGTTATTATAATTACATCCCATTTATTATTTCTTAAAGTCCATTTTCTTGTTAAGCCTAATGCATACCTCCTAGGAAAGTTTGCAGCCCAACGGGGCGGAGAATAACAAGTTGACCCGGATATTGTGTACAACGGTCGGCCTAGTTGCATTGCTAATGTTGAAAAAAAGGCCTGTGTAGTACAGTACAACCTAACATGGCTACTCAGCCCACATTGAGCGATGCCGGAAAGGCCCAAACAAGGTAGTTGTACAACTTTTTGAAGTCACCGAGCTCAGTTAATAACTTAATAAAAAAGTTACATGACAGTGGAACCTAATTAAAAGCTGTCACGAGCAAAGAACTAATTCAACGGGTCCCACTTGTGCATGTGTGTGTGTGTGTGCGTGTGTGCATGTGTGTGTGTGTGAGAGAGAGAGAGAGACCCGTCGGTCGATGCTTGTAAATACATCTTTCAGCCATATACATTGATGATGCTCAGTAAAAACTTATATGGTTGACACAATCATATAGAACATCATAGCACACTGAACTTGCATACAAAAATTTCACGCAGGCGGCATAATCAGGATGGAAGTCGTGGATCTCTACGGGTAGGGCTATGTTGAAACCAACGAACTTGTACATAACGGTTCATCATCTTTATCAATGACGGGGAAATATCTTCAATGATGTGCAAAGAAAACAGACAGACAACACAATAAGTTCTAATAGTACATTAAGTTGATGTACAACCCTTTCTAAAAAAAGTTCAGGTACAAAATGAGAACAGGTCACAACCAAATGTACTGTCACATTTGTGCTTCACAACCATAGCTCGGGTTTAACTAGTATGTGACAAGATTCAGTTGTTACCTCAAATTAGAGCACATCCAGGCAGCCAACCCTGCCTCTTCTCCCAAAGAAGCAGTGGCCTCCACCGCGCGATGGAGTAGGCCCTGTGCCATCCATCATTGCGAGCAACACAGGGAAAGTCTGACGTTGACTCTTGTAATGGACGTCATCGACGGACCCTGACACCAGCGATGGCGGCAGAACTTTGATTGATGGATTGACCACTTCTTCGACATGCACGAACACTCGATACAGGTACATCCCTAACGTGGTCTGCAGCGGCCTTGGTGGCGAAAAATAGTACAACCCCGGTTCCTGCACCGGTGTCTCAACACCAATCACCTTCGGTATGGTGGGCGGCTTCTTCATCCATGCCATAACCGTCAGAGCCCAGCTGTCTGGAGGAACAAACATACTTTCGAGCTCACCTTCAAGGTTGTTGATAAGCTCATTCATGGACTCGCTGTTCCAAGCACGTCGAAGCTTTGTCAAAAACTCAAGCTCAGAGGGCACCGAGGCCCATCATGGGTGCCACCAATCAAAGCTCACTAGCACACCATCGCAGAACAAATACCGGGAAGATTCGAACACACGACTCCAGTCAAAAGTTGTCCGGAACTTGACGAAGAAATCAGCCGGTGGCGGACAGCCTCCGATGAGCAAGTCACTTATTTGGATGCCGTGCGCAATGCCAAGAGCTTTGGCAAGGTCGTTCGGCGAGACCGGAGGCCGGTCGCTATTGATGGTTACCATCAGCACTTTGTCGGCAAACTGGTCGTCAACCGCCGCCATGCCACTATTGAGCGACAGCATGCAGCGACCGAAGGCAGGACGGACCTCAGGATCTCCGGCTCGGTGATCCGCGTTGACCGGCGACATGATAGTGCGCTTGAGTACAAGGAATACATGAGGGGGATTTGGGGGAACTAGAGTAGGAATCAAGATTCCAGAGGTGGGGGAGGGGTGGGAGATTGGGGATGAAAAGGTAGCATGAATTTCAAACACGCGCCAATATGCTCTCGGCGCGCAAGCGCACGAAAACACCGATGGTGCCCACATGTCGGCCTAAGAGTCCTTATTCTTTCTTTTTTGGAGAGCCCGGCCTTTTTTCTGCGGATCTTTTGAGAGCCCGGCTTGAGAGTCATAATTGACCTGTTTGGCATTGCGTTACTACTCGGACCGTATTCAGCGACACCTCACTGGCCAAACAAGTGTACATCATCGAAAAGACACTAAGCTCAAATTATCTTGAAAAAAGGAGATATACTCTGAACACTGGAGAATAGTGATGCCTCATTTAGCCCACCAGTAGTTCGAGACAATAAACAGTTCGAGACAACAATATATACAACATTTAAACACTGACTAGTGACTACTAATGACAAAAACAGCAAGACATGATAGTTCATAAGAAGTCTTGCTACACCACCAAAGCGCACCCATCTGCAGCGCTCAGACTCTCATGATCCAGACGAGAATGACATTCTAAAAGAGGCAACTATTACATAGTAAGAGTGACATAGACGAGGATGACCAAATGACAAGGAATATGCATAACAAAAGAAAGAACTAACCATCCAGAACATGCAGCAAAGATAACAAAGTCATTCGAAGAGATGATCCAACACCATCATAATTTGCAGCCCCGCTTTAGCGACCAGTGATCCGGAGATACCAGTACTCCACCCTTTCGATGCAACAACCCAGTTACCTATCAAGATGAAGGCTTGAACCACATCACTACCTGTCGTAATTGAGACATCCAAGGATCATAGTTAATACAGATGCCTTTGTCATTCTCACCTTCTTTTGGCTTCAGGCTATATCGTTGACAATCAAGGGAGTTTTCTCCCAAACTCCTAGGGCTCGCCGTGTAGACACAATTTTCCATAGCAAACAGAGCCTCTCTGCCATCAAGGTCCTTGCCAACGGTGATCTCCTGGTTAATTAGATAATTGAGTCCGAGAAATAGAGAGTGTGATCCAAGGCTGTTTACCCGCCTCCAACTAAAAAATCCTGAAGGCCCCAACAAGCTGGTATCCTACTCATAGACGTAACAGCCACTGTCCGGATACTCACGTATTTCACGGTGCTTGTATACAGTGGGGTTTTTGCAATATAACTTTTCCGGCTCATGTGTCCGAATGATCATCAATCTTTTGTCGTCGTCTGATCGAGCGAGGAACCAGTTGTGCTTCCCTGTTTTTGGCAAAGGTGGTGTGATTACAAAGGGCAGTAACTGTAGGGACACTGCATCATATCAAAAAGGACATGCATTGTTCAGAGTATGAGTAGGATAATGCAAGAAACAACATTGATATGTCCCTGTTGGAACTGGGAGGAAAATACAGGGAAATATATACTTGGTTTGAAAATATAGAAGTGCCATGCATGGTTATACTCATGTTATCTCGCAATCGATTCTTCATAGGAAACTACCATGTCATGCATGTTATGTAATCATGTTCTATCCTCACAAACAAATTCTTCAAGGTAACTAACAGACCATGCATTGTTATATACTCGTGTTCTGTGGGCAAAATTTTTGTGAGGATATTATTCTAGCCATTGATTGCTGAAGGGCGAATATAGGTATGTACACATGGTAAGCATTACAGGATTTCACTACTTCCAAATGTAGAGTTCTCCATATGCACATTTACTTCCCTAATGTATGGTTAGATGAAACCAACAGTGTGGTGCATGTTTCTACATCATGAAAATGAGGAAACTAACATGGCCATTGATACAGACTCATATTTAGTAGTAGTATATAGAGTACTATAAAATAAGGAGAATATCCATATATTCCTAACCGTTTGATTATTCAGGGGTACAAATTGGTTGTAATGGCATGGTCATAATCGCATGAATTAAGTCATTCCAAATATAGCTGATTTATGGTGTCTCTAATACATTGCCATAGTTCTACTCAAATTCTTCTCAAACAGGGATATGCCAATCATCACAAAAAGTTCAAATAGTGTCATGGCGTCATCATTAACATGAGATGGGAACAACTTACACGCACTGTCCCAGCAATATGTGGTGCCATCTACTTTGTCGATCGCGTAGATGATGCCATTGTGTTCAATCACATCACAGAAGTGTGTATCACCTTTGACGATGATCCACTGCGATCTGAGTTGTCTCCAGCTAAAGAAGGCACCAACGTAGAGATAGGCGAGTCCACGGTCGAACAAGGCAATTAGCTTGAAGTCTGCGTAATTCGCATGTCGTGTGGGCACTTGGCAGATTACAATCTTCTGCAAAACAAGGTCCTTCCAACTGACGTGGTAATCTAGATGACTTGGACCACGATGGTAAAACTCTATATAATCCAACGAAGGAAAGATAATCTTATGGGAGGTCTGGAAATTCATGAGCACCAACTTTTTACCATCTTCTCTGATGACAGCCATATAGTGGGAGTTCATGCTTACCTAGTACATACCTGCCAAGAAGTTTCGGGCAATGGTGATCGGATCGAAGTCGAGGGAAATGATGTACGGTGACCCACTACATACCTGCAAACAAGGTTGTCTAATGGAGATCGGATTGAAGTCGAGGAGCAGCATGTATGCCTCTGTATCATGGTGAGCCAATCTCGCAAGACCAGATGGCAGCAAGCATGGTGTCTTGAAAAGCTTAGGCCTCGCTTCGACGATGGTCGCGTGCATGTCCCTCAAGAATGCAGCCAGCCGCAGGGCGCTCAACATATCCATACATGAACAACAGAGGTTGAGGATGTCACTAGGGAGATTGCTCCAATCGCGGCTCATATGGATGTTGCGTGGTTCGCGTTCGGCCATGGTGGAGTTTGGAAGGTGGGGGTTTTTGGTGGCTTGATTTACGGGGGAGAATGCTGGCGGTGCTGGAACGGCTAGTGAGGGAATAGTGGTACTGGGGGAGGCGAGCGAGGCGACGGTACATGGGGGCACAGTGAGATCGAGACGGAGATGGAGATGGAGATGGAGTGGTGATATGGGAGGGGAGAGGGAGACAAGGCGAGGCATGCTAATGTGTTGTACATCGGCGGTGATAGACTGCACAGTGCACAGGATGAGGCTGACTTCGGTAACCCAAACACGCCGCCTGGACTAGTGTCAGGCGCAGGGTGTTGTCACTTCACTGTGAGGACCGGATGAATAGTATTTTGACCATCAAGTCTACCATAGTTGTACTACTACTACTACTAGTAGGAACATGAGTACTCCAGTACTGTATAGCGGAAATAGGTCTCCCGTGTTAGCATGCCTATTCACTTCATCCTCCAGGTATCATCCATATTGCGAGCAGAACCAAATTCTCGTGCATGCGAAAGCGCGAAGATGGGCCTTTGATGAGGATAACGGTGTATTCCTTAACCAGAGAATGTTGTGTCTCCCACGCACGCGCCAATATCCATCTGAACCAGCTACGACACATTTTTTATCTATTTGCATAGGTCCCACCTATCAGGAAGGATGGGCACGTACACGAACAGGTACGACTCCTCAGTCTACCTGCATAGCCTTTTCGTTTAGTCTACCTAGCCATCTAATCAACTGCCTGCACGCCACTTCTTCCATTTACTTCTCCATCGGGAACCAATTTTCCTCGGCTTCTTCACCTCCCCTTCGTCTTCATTTCCATCCAAACCTCACTGCGTTCACATTGTTTTAACCTCTTCACATACTCCTGGAGTAATTTTGAAGCCCCTTTAAATAATCATCTACTACTTCAGTTAGACTATCCATCTAATCCTAATTCTCCAAACCATAGCCCTCCGTTCCAGCGGTTCCAAATAGCGAAAGAGATCGGGATGCAGGTTTTTAGCGTACAACATGTCCGCGTCGAAGGCTCATTGAGCATAGTTGACACCGTCACAATCCACCAAAGGGTTGTTTGGAAGTGGATCAACAACGTATCCAACTCCCTCGAAAAGGTAGAGACGAGGGTCATCGGTCTCGACGCAGAGTACACAGAGCATGCCACTGGTAAGATCCAACACGCCGCCGTCCTTCAGCTGTGCCTCGAAGATGATGTTTTGGTGTACCACATCATCCACACGCCCTCCATACCAGGTGAGCTTCACGATTTCTTGTCTCGGGAGAACATATACTTCTTTTGGTCAGCCATCGAAGGGGACAAACAAAAGCTGGAGCCGTACAACCATGATTTGAAAAGCATCACTAACCTACAAACCAGAATCAAAATTCCTATAGAAGATTGTGATAAACAGACACCATCCCTATTCGACGTAGCAAATTTTGTGCTCGGTACAAATCTTTAGAAGGGTGACGAGACGCTGGCATTAAGGTCATCTGGATGGGAGAATTATCCCTTGACGTACGAGTGGATAGAATATGCTGCCCTCGATGCCCGTGTGAGTTTTGAGATAGCTGCAAGGCCCAGAGAGCTTGTTGCGAAGCCGTCTCCCATAGAAAATGATAAGAAGAAGAAGAAGAAGAAGAAGAAAAAGAATAAGAAGAAAAGGCGGCACCAGCAGCAGGGCATTATGGATTGATGAACTACTAGCACATATGCCTATGCGTTGCAACGGGAGAGACGTTTTTTTTGAAGAAACATCAAGATAATTGATGTATCCATCAAAACAGTCTCCAGAGCGGTGAGGCGACAGAGCGAGGAGCTGTGGTGTTCTCACGGGTCATGTTCGGCCCGCGAGATCTGAATAGTGGTTGGGTTGGTCAGACTGGCGGCCACCACCCAACTCGTACTTTTTTCCTCCATGTCTACCTCCATGTTGAGGTTCTGGTTGCCTCCTCACTTTGTGGCTCCATGGCAACCTTCATAGCGTAGTTGCTTCGACACTCTCTCCTATGATGGCATAACCGGATGGATTACTAATTGCATCCTATCCCGTTTCATTGGCATAGTCATCACATAATTAGGTAGTGTATTCTCTTTAACTATTTTAGCGCACACTTGCCCATATTTTTTTATTAGAGTCAAACCAGCATATTCCTTCTTATTGGCATATGCCCATAATTACTTTTAAATATAGTCAGCCAACATATTCTCTTTTATCGTCAAATAGCACGTGGAATGCACCACTGGCGGGCACTAAAATGACCTATGTTTGTAAGGCATGAATAAAAAAACAATGAGTTGAAGGATCAAACTCATGACCACAAAAACTCGACCAGGTGTAGCTAGTGACTCGAAGAAACAACTCTTGCTAACCAATAGCCGGCGCGAATGTTTAAGAACATACTACTACATCACATTCAAAACATGTTTTGATTTTTTGATCTTTTTGAACTTTCAAAAATAAAGTAATAATTATGAATTGCCGAATATTCTTTGAAACATGAGCAACTTTTGAAATCCCATTTTTCCCAAAAAGGCAACCATTTTTTATAATTTCATTAAATTTTGAAAAAGACACACAAAACTTGAAACGGGAACATTTTTTAAAATTCATTTTTTTCGAAAACCTGAACCTTTTATATAAATGAACATTTTCTGAATTTGTGAACAATTTTTTAAAATAGAAACATGTTTTGTACATTCATTTTGTTTTGAAAATATGATGCTCTTTAACAAGAACATTATTTTGAATTTTTGAATATTTCAATAAATAGGGAAAAGTTTCTAATTTGTATCATTTTTTAAAATGCAGTTTTTTAAGTATTCAATAATTTTGGAAAACTAAAACATTTTTTGACAAAATGCGAACATTTTGTGAATTTTGGACAAATTTTCGAATTATAAGAAAAAATAGAAGTTCCCCACATTTTTCAACAAGGGAACAAAAATTTGAAATTCTGAAGATTTTATAAAAAAATGAATAAAAATGGAAATTATAAAGAAAATAAATTTCAAAAAAAAGAAAATAAACTTGGAAAGGAAAAAAGAAAAAATAAATAAAAATAAAAATAAATAGAAAAAATAGAACAAAAAAGAATGCGAACGGGCCGGCCCAATATTTGGCGCCTTATACGAACCAGTGACTATTTCCCGCACCGTGCGGCAAATAAGGTTTTGCCGCTGCGTGGGCAGGAACTAAGTGGGTTGGCGTCGCTAGCCTGCAGCACGCATGACCCATGTATGAAATTCTGGACAAAATTGTTTTTTTTGTAGCAGATGGACGCAGAAAAATTTAGTACCACCTTCGATAGGGAAAAAAAATCTTTTGATGGTGAACAGATGAAAAAATTGGAGAAACACACCTTGCTTTATTAGTAGGTATAGATTTCCTCTCTTGTAAAAAAATTATTCCCTCTCGGTGTATATTGATATAGATGGACTATTTTGATGGTGTGCATGTCTTTGGAACAGGTAGTAGTGTGGGTCCTCTTGACTATAAGGAACTATTTATCCGTCTTGCTTTCTCTATTACTCCTTCCAATGATCGGTACGCAATGCATGTGTCCGTAGCCATGATAGCTTGTCCATGTAAGTTCAACTATGACGACCACCACGTTTCATCCACTGCCACTCGCGATTCCCACAACGCTGCTCCAACCCATGGCACCACGTCCCCTGACGTGCGCTTCACCCCTCTCGGCCGCACCGCCCCTCTGCCTTTGTGTGCATGACATGTGGGCCACCTTAAATGCGGCGAGCATCAAGTTTCTACCACAGCCACACGTGATTCCCAAGATGCCTCTCGAACCCATGACATCACACGTCCCCCGACATGCGGCTCGCCCCTCTCGGCCCCACTGCCCCTCTGCCTTCGGAAGCATTACATGTGGACCAGCCACCTATCGGGTCCACATGTTATTGACTCAAAGGCAGGTGTAGTAAGGCACTGAAGCTCAGTCCGGAGGGCTAAAAGAGGGAAATGTAACTCCTGCACCAGGCCTTGTGGTGCTACCGCTGCACGAACTCGTGCCAAACTCGAGATTTGTTTCTTTACTATACATGCACACAACGATTTAATGGACATTGTAATCTCAACATGTGATGGGGAGCTCTAAATTTGAATTTGAAACTTATAAAACGAAAAGATTCAAAACTAATAAACTGGGAGAGAGGAAGTATATCGTAGGATGTGTCCCATACAAAACAAGTCCCCTGGTTTGTCACTGCGAAGATGCGGTTAAAAAGGAGCACAACGTCTTCGTACTTGTACGGCAACAAATCGGCCGCAGACAGCATGGTCCCCCTTTGACCGCCATGTGCAATGTTTGTGCTATCTTATTCAATCTCACTGTGGTTCCTTCGTACCAATTCATGCGGTGGCCCATTGCATGGCCGATCCCAATGTTGGACAAAGGTTCTACGGGAACGGTGTCACCGTTGTAAATCTTGTGCAAATTGATATTCGTACCCTCCCGTACATATGCAAGCCAATCTCCACTCGCACCGTGCCTAACCTGTGAAACAGTGGGTAGGGGGAGAATTAGGAAATGGACACGGAAGTAGTCTTTAGAATGCATTTACTACGTGATCAAACTCATCTTACCTGCTCATCGGAGGAAATCCGAGTGCCCCTCAATGTCGGCATCTCAAGGGGCGTCAACTTGCAACTACGGCCACGCTGCGCTGGAGAGACCCCCAAGGAAACATCCTCGTGTGTTCCACGGAACATCAAGATGCACTTGTATGAGTAGTTTATCTTGTGAGAGAAAAGGATGAACGAGGGAAGGCCTCTAGAGATAGAGATAGAGACTACTACTACCAATGTGCTTGCCCGTGCATTGCAATGGATCCAAAGTAGTAGAATAATACTTGTTCACGTGCTTGAAATATAAACACTCTAGTTTCGATATACATGTGTCAGCAGACATGACAGCTTGTCCACGGAAGCTGAACCACGGTGACCATCACGTTTCTTGTTTCTACCACTGCCACACCCACACGCGATTCCCACGATGCCACTCCAACCCATGGCACGACGTCCCCCGACATGGACATGGATCCTCTGACGTGGCTATCACTGCCTTACCTTGCCTTTCCTTTGCTGACAGGTGGGACCCATGCTTGGGGGTCCCACATGTTAGTGACAGAATGGTAGGATTGTTCACGCCAGGGGATCCTCATCCCCCCGACGTGCGCCTCATCCCTCTCAGCCCCACTGCTCCTCTGCCTTTGTGTGCATGACATGCGGGCCTGCTGAACTGCGGCGGCCATCAACTTTCTACCACAGCCACACCCGATTGGAAGCGGTTTGCCTGCTCCGCTGCTGTGCTCCGATCCGTACTCCTGCACCATCGAATTTTCATCCAGCGGCTGTGACACATTTTGTCCCGGGCATCAATCCTCAACTGGAGTACTTCTGTACTATACGTAATACCCGCCGGTGTGGCCATCTACGCCTCGTAACGCCCCGACGCCCAGATGTGGCACCCTCGCCACGGCCACGCCACCACCGTCCAGTTCATCTCAAACGAGTGAGTCGCTAACCACGCCACCACCATGAGAATGACATGTGGGCCAGCCGCATTTAAGGTCCGCATGTCATTGACTCATAGGCCAGGCACTAAGCCACTAAAGTTTGGTCCCGTGGGCCCCAAGAGGGAAATGTAACTCATGCGGTAGGCCTTGTGGTGCTCCCGCAGTTCGAGCTCATGCCAAACCCGGAATTTGTTTCTTACTACTACCAACTACTAGTAAGGTACACGTGCATTGCACGCATGAGATTCTGGTGGTTTGTGCATTATGCTTAAAGGGGTTGTTTGGTTCCTAGCCACACCTTGCCACACTTTGCCACACCTAACCTTAGGCAAGTTTGACCAATTTAGGTAGGTGTTTGGTTCTAGCCACACCTAAGGCAAGGATTTTTTATGAGCAGTGAGCCCCACATGTCATAGACACAAAAAGTGTGGCAAGATTCCCTTAGGCAAGCCAAAGTATGGCTAACGGGGCTGTTTGGTTTGAGACTAAGTTTTCCAAAGCTTGCCATACCTAAGGTTAGGCAAGTTTAACCAACATAGGTGTGTGTTTGGTTCAAGCCACATCTTAGGCAAGCCACACTATGGTCCCACATCAAATATACACAACACGTGTGGCAAGATTCCCTTAGGCTTGCCAACTTATGGCTCTCATTTTGAAGAACTAACCTTAGGCCGACTCCACCGCGCGACCCAAACGGACGTCCGTTTTGTCCGGATTCTGTCCTTTTGGGTAGGGCAATGGGGTCTTGCCCGGGCAGTTTCCGGGATGCGGTGGCCGTGCGCCCAGCGCGCGGACGCATCCCAACCGCATCTTGTCCGCATGCATTTTTCTTTGCAAGTCCTTCAACTTTTTTTCATCATTCATTTTTGATACATGACAATACATCATCAAATTTTGACTAGTAAAGCAAGGCCAAAGAAAACAAGAACCACAAGAATACATTTGAGAAGATACCCAACTTCCATAACTGCTCCCTTGAGTTGGGTTAGGGCCTTCTCGATGCACTCATTGTTGATATGTGTTGGAGGCTCGATGTTGCACCTTCCTTTATTCTTCAAGCCAGAAGTCGACGTTGCTTCCTCACACATAGTATCGTGCCTAGCCTCTAATCTAGCAACAAGTGCACTTGTCTCATCTACAGCCTCTAGGCTAGCTAAAAGTGCATGAACATGTACTAGATTTCTCTCTATCAATATATCGATGTACTCTTCTTCCCAATACCAAAACTTGCATCCATTCTACACAATAAAACTTAAAGTTAGCACAATTAGTCTAATCTGAGAGCACAAACCGAAGCTAAAAAGAGCACATACCCCATCGTTTAAGAACTCGATGAACACCCATCCGGGATGCTCCAGCGTTGTAGACACGCGGCGCATGACCATCCTTCGGCGGTGGTCGCACTTGATGAGGGGCAATGGTGCGCCGACGAGCTTTTGAGCAAGGACCGAGCCCGGCCGGCCGCCATTCACGTATCTACCGGCGGTCCACCGACGGTGTAGATCAGAGAGGCTAGAGAACGAGGCACTGCCTGCATGTGGCCTTGCGGCCTTGCCAGGGCCTTCCGGCGAGGTGCCCGACCAGTCCATGGCGTGGCCCGGCCTCCCACAGCCGGGCGAGCTCAAGACCGACCGGATCCGCCCCAAATCCAGCCGTCGAGTGCGCAAACCAGGTGGCCGTGGTTGGATAGCTCGGCAGCGACGAGGGGACGGGGCTGGGCGAGCGCGCGTCCGAGTTGCACGGCCGCAATGGCAGCAACGGCGGCGACGAGGGGAAGAGTGGGGAAGAGTGGAGAAGAGTGGAGTGGAATGCGGCTGGAGGGAGGGAGGGGGCGGATAGAAAAAGGCTCGTCCTATGCCACCGACGGGCGGGCCAGGGGAGGACATGCGCAGACAGTCGCCGCATCCGTGTGGTGTCCGTTTCATCCCAAAAGCGGCGCAAACTTGGGCCGCGGATGGGTCGAAAGCGGACACAAAACGGACAAAAGTCCATTTGCTCCCGCGCATGCTGGGCCGCGCGGTTTGTCCGTTTTACCCCAAACGGACGGGCCCGGACAGGATGGGGTCGCGCGGTGGAGTTGGCCTTAGGCAAGTTTGGCAACATTGTATGGCATAGTGTGGCACTCCTAGGCCTAGAACCAAACAGCCCCAACAATTTGAGCAACTCAACTAAGGCAAGTGTGGCAAGTGTGGCAAAAATCATGTGGCAATATATGGCAAAGATAGTCACAATCCAAATAGCCCCTAAGTTCAACCATGGAGTCTTCTAGATTCAACATGTGGAGGAATCTGGTGGAATGTAGATGTTATCTAACGGCCAGTAGTGCTCGGATTTGCCATCTTTGTACTGTCGGATTGGCTTCATCATATGACCAACTTTCAAAGTTATTCACACACTATATAGGGGGTATAGATATAGATGTGTCGGCCTGTTGCAATGGATCCAAAGTGTATCTATTTAGTGGAGTGCACTCTAAACACGTTATCTATTTATTTTTCTCCAACCTTTCGTAGCCATGCAACCAAGCCACATAAGCTTCATGGGTGCCCCCCACATCATATTATTCATACTACATTGACTAAAAAAGAGATAAATCACCCAAAACAAGACCTTCCCATTTTTTATTCCAACGATGTTGTGTCGTGCACGTACCTACTAGTTGTATAGTGGTAGTACTAGTTGTATAGTACTACAAACTTGGTACTAGTAGGAGTAGTAGTACGGAATGCTCCTACTCTATCAACGAGCCCCATCTGACACCAAATTTCTTGGCTTCCGTGCTACAGCTAGATCTTCCCCTCGTTTCTGTTTTCCAACCCGGCGGCGGGTGGGGTGCAGTTTGCCAATAGTCGGTTTGCTCAACGGTGGTCCCACATGAAAGTGAAAATGCTAGACAACACGCCTTCCCTAAGCTACGTGTCGTGCCAGAAGGGCCGTGGAGTACTCCCGATTCCCGGGCGTGGGGGGTGCGACGTGAACGCGGTAGGCCTTTTTCTTTTACTAGCAATGTGACCGTGCGTTGCGACGGATCCAAAGTAGTAGGAGTAGAATAGTAGTACTTGTTCACAAACTTGAACGAAATCACTCCTTTTTTGATATACTCCTAATATATTACTTTTTGTCGGTGTACAAAAAGAGGGGTACACTTTTTGTACCCCTATAACTGTGCACGGGCAGTCTGAGCCACGGACACCACCGCACCGAGAAAGGTGAGGGAGGTGAGCCAAGGTAAGGCCGAAGCTCGAAAGGAGCAGAACGGCGCCAAGACCAAGACCACAAAGAGCAAAGGGGACGAAGCGGACTCCCCCACCACGATCCTTGCCGGGGGGCGGTTTTAGCAAACCCGGCAAGACCCTTGCCGTGGCAGCTCGCCCCACACCTACGGAGCGAATCACCCTTGAGTCCACTGCCCCCATGGGGCAAGGATTCGAGAGACATCCCCGTGGTGGCATGCAGATCTTTGTGAAGACATTCAAGATCAGATACACACTATAGAAGATGACGACCCTTGGCGGGATCCCAGCCAAGGAGTACCACAAGGCCCCCGGCAAGAGCCTTGCCGGGGATGACAGCAGGCGCCACGGCAAGACCCTTGCCGGGGCCCCGGCAAGACCCTTGTCGGGGCTACGGCGAGGCCCTTGCCAAGGACACCCGTCTGGCCACCATCAGGCCCACGCCAATCCAAACCTCCACCACCGTTCGCATGCAGCTGCCGACCCAACCAGTTGGGCAGGCACCTGCGTGGCGGCAAGCGGATCTTCGTGGAGACCCACTGCTGCGCCACCTCAGCTGCCTGCCTGCCTATATGGCACCACGGGCACCGCTGGCCAGGGCGCGTGTCGACACGAAAGGGAGCGGCGACGGACGAGACTGGGCTCTCCGCCGTCCCCGATAAAGCAAGGACACCTAAGCAAGACGCATTAAAGGCGCCTTGTCATGTAATGCGAGGGATAAACTTGTATCACTGTACCCTTTCCACCTCCTGTGTGCCACTGTGGCAACCCCTTTCCCTATAAAAGGAGGCCCAAGGCAACCAGGAGGAGGATTCGGCTTTTTGGAGCTCCTCACGCCCCATTGCTAGTTCAAGAACACAGATAAACAAACCACCAAAGCAGGAATAGGGTTTTACGCATCCTCGCGGCCTGAACCTGGATAAAGAACCCGTGTGCTATCTGTTTGATCCGCTCTTCTCACGACCCCGCGCCCCGCAACCGTAGTAGGGATTCTTGTGATCCCATAGGTGTCGTCCTCACACGGACATCTTTGGCGCGCCAGGTAGGGGGAGCAGTTGTGAGAATCGGCTCTAGCAGTTAGTTCGACACTTCTTCATCGTCATGGCCCCCAAGAAGAAGATGACGGTGGCGGTTGGCCCGTCGGAAGCCGGACATCCCGTCCCGACGCGGGCGAGCAGCGGACCGGTCGTAGAAAGGACCCGGGGCGCCGTTCGCGAACACCAACACCGTCCCAGCAGCCGAAGTTTGGGAGGCGGCGATGTTCGTGCGCCTGGTAACGGGCCGCACACCGCCAAATCCAAAGATGGAGCCAGGCCCTCCGCGGGTGGCGCGGGGCCTTCCAAGATCGCTGCCACCCTGCCCGAAGGCGACGCGAGGGCTTCCAAGACTCCCACGCCAGCGCCGATGGCGCACTCCTCTCGAGCGGCGCACGACGAACGGCGTAATCACCCCGAGGACCCCGGACGTCGCCGCGGAAAGAGCCCCGAGCGCCACTCCCGGGATTTAGAAGACCTGCCCGCTCGCCGAGGCGCTGGTGAAGATGGCATGCGACCACGGGGTCGTGATAGAGCTCCTTCTGACATGGTCAGAAGTCGAAGCGCGTCGCGATCCGTGCAGGTTTCGCTGCCACCAACGCCAGCAGAAGCCCTGGCGCGCGCGTAGTTGCTCCTCGGTTTCCCTCCCACTATGGGGAAACTCGACGAATGTAGAGCCACTATCCGAAGCCTTGTTGCGGTGGCCAACAAAGATGAACCGAGTCCGGTGGAGCCCCCGGGTCGACGCTCCGACGGAATCCCACGCACCACTGGCAGGAGAGCCGGCGGCGCCGCGACCACGGTGCACTCGCCTCCTCCTCGCCCGGTACCGTGGACGCCAGCCCGTCGTGACGTTACGGGCGACGAGATCTCCATAGAATCGTCTGACCCGCGGGCCCACTATGACCAGCGCCAAGTTCTTTGCGAACGAGAACATGAAGACGCTCGAACCACGATCAAGCGCCGGCGCGGAGAGCGCCACCAATCAGACAGGCGAGCAGGGCCTGCTGTGAGCCACCCGGCACCGGGGAGCCCTAGAGGCCTACCATACGAGGTAGGCTGTCTGGCTTTTACCGTGAGCTGCGGCAGTTCCAGTGGCCCACTCACCGCACCTTCAAACCCGACGTGGGCGAAAAGTACAGTGGCAAGACCCACCCGTCCGAGTTCGTCAGCGTCTACACCATCGCGATGCAAGCTGCCGGACCCCGCGACGATAAGGTGCTTGCGAATTACTTTCCGTTGGCTCTTAAACCCAACGCCATGTCATGGTTGATGCACTTGCCGGTAGACTCTATTTCCTCCTGGTCGGATTTGTGCCATGAGTTCGTGGGCGCCTTTACTGGAGGCCACCGAGCCCATGGCCAAGCAAGCGAACTGCAGTCATTCCCCAGAAGGGAGGCGAGAGTCTCCGCAAGTATATTCAGAGGTTCAGCCTGGTACAGTACAATATCCCTGATGTTCACCCTGCCGCCATCATCAGCGCGTTCCATCGGAATGTGCGTAACAGCAAGATGCGTGAAGAGCTGGCAATGAACAAGGTGAGAGATGTAGCAGAACTCTATGTTCTTGCTGACAAATGTGCCCGAGCTGAAGAGGGAAGGAAGTACCCCGGCGAGGATGCCGGCGTGGGAACCGACTCCTCAGATGAGGATACTACCGGCCCGGCAAAGAAAGGCCGGCGCCGCAATAGGAAGCGCAAAGTAAAAGTTGTGCTTGCCGTCGAGGGATCTGATGACGCCGGCTCCACCAAGAAAACCAAGGCAGATGACCCCGGCAAGGAGGTTGCCGGATGTGTCGCCTGCCGGTCCTTGGCGGCTGCCGAGAAGCCAGGAAACTCCGACAAGCGATACTGCAAGATCCGTCGCACCAAAGGCCATGCTCTCCAGGACTGTCGACAGGTTGAGCTCCTCGCTAAGAAGCAGAGGGCTGAGTATGAGAGGCGGGACAAGGAGAAGGGCCCAGACGGTGCTGAGGGGTCCAGCAAGAAGCATGACAGCCAGGCGGGCCATCGCAACAAGGATAAGCAACAGGAGAGGCCCGCCCGGGGCCGTGACAGAAAGCCAGAAGACGACAATCACGAAGAGGGCGAGGAATCCGGCGACCAAGAGTTTCAGAAAGCTATAGAGGCCATGTGCATCGACGGCGGCGCCTCGCTGCATACTTCTCACCGCCGGCTTAAACAGTGGGCGCGAGAGATTACAGCGGTAGAGCCGTCGTTTGATGCCCAAAGGCCGCTGAAGTGGTCCAGCACACCTATCATTTTTGACATTGAGGACCACCCTGATCGCACTACTGCGGTCGGGTGCTTGCCATTGTTGGTTTCACCAATAATACGCAACCTTAAGGTGACAAAGATGCTAGTCGATGGCGGGGCCGGTCTGAACTTGATCTCGCCTGCCGTGATCGAGAAACTGCAGATTCCTGATGGAGACCTCGAAGAGACGGGCACGTTTCAGGGGGTCAACCCGGGAAGAAGCCAACCCAAGGGAAAGGTCATGCTGCCTGTGACTTTTGGAAGCGACCTAAAATTCAGGACGGAGAGGATCGTGTTCGATGTTGCCAAGATCCCCTTGCCCTACAACGGGATCCTTGGCCGCCCAGCGCTGGCCAAGTTCATAGCGGCGTCACACTACGCCTACAACACCCTGAAGATGCCAGGACCTATGACGATCATCACCATCCCTCCAACAAGAAAGATGCGATGATTTGCGCTGACCAACTATACCAGCAAGCAGTTGCAGCAGGTGCCGCCGCTAGGGCACTTGCTCCTGCCGCTGGGACCCCGGGAGGGAAGAAGAAGAAGAAGACCGGTGAGACCTCGGACACCCATTCCGGCAAGCGCACCTCTTCAGAGTGTAGCCCTGCCGTCCAGGACGTGCCAGAGAGCTCCACCGGCGGAAACAAGAAGCCCAGGGCCATACCACCGGGAACCAAGAAGGTTTCTGTCAATAAGGACGGCACGGGAGGAGCTTTTACCATAAGCTCCACCCTTGAGGACAAATTGGAAGACGTGCTCGTCACCTTCCTGCGGGCGAATGTCAATGTGTTTGCATGGCAAGCTTCCGACATCCCCGGTGTTCCCAGAGAGGTGATTGAGCACCACCTTGTTGTCTGCCCTCATGCCTGGCCCGTCAAGCAGAAGGTCAGAAAGCAAGCTTTGGAACGACAAGAGTTCATCACAGAAGAGATCCGGAAACTGGAAGCAGCGGGTTTGGTAAGAGGAGTGCTCCATCCAACGTGGTTGGCCAATCCGGTCGTGGTGCGTAAGGCAAATGGGAAGTGGGGACTGTGTATTGATTACATAGATATCAATAAGGCTTGCCCTAAAGACCCCTTCCCGTTGTTGCGCATCGACCAGATTGTTGACTCCACGGCTGGGTGTGATCTGCTGTCATTCCTCGACGCCTACTCCGGCTACCACCAGATCTTCATGACAAGAGAAGACGAAGAGGAAACAGCATTCATCACCCCATGTGGTATGTATTGTTTCATACGGATGCCTTTCGGGTTGAAGAGTGTTGGTTCGACATTTGCAAGGGCGGTCCAGATTGGTTTTGAACCCCGGCTCCATAGAAATATGGTAGCTTATATGGATGACATAGTGGTCAAAACCAAGGACAGGGCAACCCTCATACCAGATTTGCAAGAAACATTTGCAAACCTGCGCAAGATCAATCTCAAGCTGAACCCTGAGAAGTGCATCTTTGGCGTCCCGTCCGGCAAGCTTCTCGGGTTCTTGGTGTCACAACATGGGATAGAGGCCAATCCGGACAAAATCAAAGCTATAGAGCAGATTGAAGCACCCAAGCGAATCAAGGATGTGTGTCGGCTTGCTGGTTGCATCGCCACCATGGGCAGGTTCATTTCCAAGTCTGCCAAGCGCGCCCTTCCCTTTTTCAAGATCTTGAAAAAGGCGGGCCCGATGGAGTGGACGCCAGAAGCCGAAGCAGCATTGCAAGATTTGAAGAAGTACCTCTCCTCCGTGCCAATACTAGTTGCGCCTAGGCCACGGGAGCCGTTGCTGCTATACTTGGCGGCAACGGACCAGGTGGTCAGCGCCACGCTGGTGGCGCAGAGAGAGGTTGACGACGAGGTGATGGCAACGGCAGAGACCGACACCACCAAAGAAGAGACGACACAGCCAGTTGAAGTGCCGCCGAAGAAGAAAATGATGCAGCACCCGGTTTACTTTGTTAGTTCCCTCCTGCAGGGGGCTAGATCAAGGTACTCCGGCGTGCAGAAACTGCTCTTCGGCCTTCTTATGGCCTCAAGGAAGTTGCGTCACTACTTCCAAGCACACGAGATCACTGTCGTCACTCGCTTCCCTCTGCAACGGATATTGCACAATCCGGATGCAACGGGAAGAATTGTGGAATGGGCACTGGAGCTGTCTAGCTTTGGCCTCGAGTTTGAAAGCACTTCAGCGATTCAGAGCCGAGTTCTAGCGGAGTTCATTGCAGAATGGACCGCAACGCCTGACGAAGAAGCCCAAGAGACTGCTCTTCCCGGCAAGGAGGCAAGTTGTGATTGGACCATGTACTTTGATGGAGCTTTCTCCCTACAAGGCGTCGGGGCTGGCGTACTGTTTGTCGCGCCCACCGGAGAGCACCTCAAGTACGTGATCCAGATGCACTTCACCAGGGAGGTGTCAACCAACAATACGGCAGAGTACGAAGGGCTGCTTGCCAGTCTTAGGATCGCGGCGGACCTCGGAATCAAGAAACTCATCGTCAGGGGGGACTCGCAGCTTGTCGTCAAGCAAGTCAACAAGGATTACCAGAGCCGGTTGATGAAGGCCTACGTCGATGAAGTGAGAAAGCTGGAAGAGCGTTTCGACGGTATACAGGCTGAACACGTTCCCCGAGCGGAGAACAATATCGCCGATTACCTGTCGAAACGCGCTGCCCTCAAGCTACCTGTGGAACCAGGTACCTTTGTGCTTCAGTTAACTCAACCATCCATTGATCCATCAATAGAGCAGAATAAGAGGAGGAAATCAGGGCCCGGCAAGTACTTTCCCGCCGAGCTCCCCGGAGCCGCCGACAAGGATGTTGCTGAGGATACTGAGCCCGCCATGGGATGACTAGCTCCGGCGGAGCGTCAAGCTCTTGCCGTCGAGACAGCCACTCCTATAGCGGAGGAAATGCCTTTAGTCCTCGCCGTCGAGCCCCAGGCTCCAGCGTGGGCACAACATACTATCCGATTCCTCCAAACAGGGGAACTTCCTGAGGAGCAGGAAGAAGCAGAAAAAGTAGCTCGTCGCTCTACCATGTACCAGTTCGTCGATGACGTCCTATACAGAAAGTGGTCGAACGGTGTGAAATTGAAGTGTATCCCTCGAGAGGAAGGACTGGAGCTGTTGGCGGAGATACATGGAGGCATATGTGGATCCCACATTGGGTCAAGGGCCCTTACCGGCAAGGCATTTTGGCAAGGCTTCTTCTGGCCCACCGCCCTACAGGATGCGACGACACTAGTCACCCGGTGTGAAGAGTGTCAGTTCCATTCAAAGAAGCTTCATCATCCAGCTCAAGCCCTTCAAACCATTCCTCTCTCCTGGCCCTTCTCGGTCTGGGGGCTCGATATACTGGGCCCTTTCCCCCGCGCTGTCGGGGGCTTTGAGTACTTGTATGTTGCAATCGACAAGTTCACAAAGTGGCCGGAGGTGGAGGCAGTGAGGAAGGTCACAGCTAAGTCAGCCGTCAAGTTCTTCAAGGGACTAGTGTGCCGTTTTGGCGTACCCAATAGGGTTATCACCGACAACGGCACACAGTTCACAAGCCGCACCTTCATGCAATATACCCAAGACCTCGGCAGCAAAGTCTGTTTCGCTTTCGTTGCTCATCCGCGAAGCAATGGTCAAGCTGAGAGGGCAAATGCTGAAGTACTGCGAGGCTTAAGGACCAAGACCTTTGACAGGCTGCACAAGAGTGGAAGGTGCTGGATTGATGAGTTGCCGGCAGTTCTTTGGTCGATCAGGACGACGCCAAATCGAGCCACCGGCCAGACACCTTTTGCCCTGGTATACGGGGCAGAAGCAGTTCTCCCCATTGAACTCATATACAGGTCACCTCGAGTGCTCGCTTATGACGATCTTGAGCAAGAGCAACTGCGGCAAGATGACGGAGTGCTCCTTGAGGAAGATCGTCTTCGGGCGGCTGTGAGAGCAGCATGCTACCAGCAAGCCTTGCGCTGCTACCATAGCCGCAAGGTTCATGTCCGAAGCCTTGAGGAAGGCGACCTTGTCCTTCGGCGCGTTCAATCGGCCAAGAATTCCAATAAGTTGACGCCAAAGTGGGAAGGCCCTTATTGGGTAATACGAGTCACCAGGCCCGGCGTAGTCCGCCTGGAGACCGAAGATGTTGTTCCGGTGAGTAACTCCTGGAACATTGAGCATCTTCGCAAGTTTTACCCGTGAGGCGCGGCTTGCTGGGCCCCCCGGCAAGCCACCTTTTGTATAAGCATTGCTGATGATGCATGTAACCCTTTGTACAAAGCCGGGCGCAGACCCTGACCATAAATAAATGAAGCGCTGGCGCCCTAAGTTATAGCATGCATGCTAGGTCGAGTCTCGTCCTTGGTTAGGGTTGATAGTGCTTAGCAGCGACTAACCCCTAGCTTAGAGGTCAAGTGTGCGTCTCTTTGCCGTTCTTTTGTCTTCTTTGGTTCGCGGGACTCACAGATATCCTTGCCGGATCACTTGAGGACGAAAAAGAAAAGAGGGACAGACTGGCATCTAGACCCCGGCAAGCCAGTATTGCCGGGGGCTGTGAGTACAAAGATTAAGCCACGGCAAACCAGAGTTGCCGGGGGCTACAGCTTCAGATAAGTTCTTCATCCCTTATCATGCATTCCCTTATGGACTGAGGGATGTGAAACCTCGTTTTTTCCCAAAGCTACCATGCTTCCCTAAAAACTCTAGGCCCTAGGGATCATTCCTGGGGCCAGGTTTGGTCGTAGTCGCGGTAGCAAAAGGATGAAACGAGGAGCCTGAACCCACCTCATCCCTGCCTCCGCCGAAAGCGTGAGAAAGGTCGAGCGAAGTGGGAAGACGGCAGGGCCTGTTGCCGGGCAAGGAAATGTTTATCTTGGGGATATCAAGGATTTACTCCTTGTCGTGGGTTCTACCCGCAAACAAATGACCCGGCAAGCATCCATTTTTCATTAAAAACATTCCACTCAGGTACAGCCCATGGGGAATGAAAAACATGAATGATGGGATTACAAGTTTTAAATTCAGCTAAGGCCTAAAGGCTTACAAGATAAAAAGAGATAAGGTGCCTGTAACCCCTTTCTTGTCCCTCTCCTCAGGAGGCAGGTCAAGGAGGCGAAAAGGGAAAAAGGGGCGCCTAGGCGAGCTACGGGTGGCAGGAGGCACCAAGAGAAGATCTCGATGGCCGTCCGAAGGCTGGATGGTGATGGCGGCGCCGGAAGCAGAGCTCGAAGACGAGGTGGCAGGACGTCAGCACGCGTCGAAGGCATCGGTGCCCGCGTACTCCGATTTGACGGCCTTGTCGCCCGCCCTCTTCCTCTTCCGCAGCCTCCCAACGACAGCCGCCCAAGGAGACGACCCCGAGAAGTTCAGGAAGCCGGCGACACAGATGATGGGATCACCGGTGCCGCACGGAGCGGCGCCCGACACCTAGTTGGACCCATCATCCTGCCGCCTGCTACCCTCGTTGTCATTGTCGCTGTCCTCCTCGCCACTCCCGCCCGAGGAGGAGTCTTTGCTATCAGAAGAGCTCTCCATGCAGCACCTTGCCCAAGTCCCGAAGCACCCGAAGACCTTGACGGAGAGGAGGCCGCCCTCCATCAGCTTGAAATGGAGAGTGAGCCCCGCCTCAAGCGGTGGATACGAGCGAACGTCTTCCACCCTCGACCAAGATACATCACGTGAGGGGCTGGAAAGTTGACGCGAACTCGCGTACCGCTGATCCAACAGTCCCTCATGTGCAACCGCAATGACTCTGGCGGATTCAGCTCCATCTCGCTCGCGAATGGAGTCGAGAGACGAAGGCGACGGCGAGGCGGCCGGCATAGCCTGATGAAGCACTCGCAAGGGTCATCCCCAACATGGCCCTCCATGGGGGGAGGAACTACTGGCGGAGGTGAGACTGGCGCGCCACCCCATTCTCTTCTTCCCTGAGCGCCTTGGCCACGCCCACGGCCTCGCCCGCGGCCTCGCCCCCTCCCCCTTCCCCTCGCGGCTGGCTCTGCCACCGCAGGTGAAGGAGAAGGAAGGACGCATTGTCGAGCGGCGACCCTTGCCGCCACTGTTGAAGGGCCAGGATTCCCTCTCTCCATGTCGAATGGAGGGGGGGAGCAGAAGTTGATGGAAGGAGAAGATGGAAGAGTGCAGGACGTCGCCCCCCCCCCCCCCCCCCCCGCTCTTTATAAAGGAACGGGGTGGGGGCTCGGCCGCCCCTCTCAGCCAATCAAGACGCAGAAGGCGCAGGGAACTGGGACCAACCCGCTGCTCCGGCCCGTGACGGCCCGGTTTCCCGCCTCCACCGTTCGCCACCCCAAGCGCATGAGAACCACGTGGTAGGCATGCGGGACCGAGGCGACGGGTGAGGCGACCTCTCCCCACCCCTTGATTGTGGGGAGTGGACGCCTTGAAGACCGCGCCCCGGCCCCGTTCAGTAAATGGGTCGCGCCTCCACGCCTCCCTCCGTTTATGGGGAAGGCGCGAACCGCCCCCTTTTACTACCACGTGACGCATGTGCGCAGAGCTCAGCCCCACGCATGCCGCCCACGTCATGCATGCCTCCCCACGCCAAGCCACGCGTGGGAGGCATGGGAAGCACAGTGCGCGAAGAGACTTACCGCGGCAAAAACCACCCCGCCTGCCCACGCACCATTCTTGGGCCTAGCCCAACGACGCGATTTCCCTTACGTGTGGCCCAGGCCCGGGGGCTCCTGTCGGTGTACAAAAAGAGGGGTACACTTTTTGTACCCCTATAACTGTGCACGGGCAGTCTGAGCCACAGACACCATCGCACCGAGCAAGGCGAGGGAGGTGAGCCAAGGTAAGCTCGAAGCTCGAAAGGAGCAGAACGACGCCAAGACCAAGACCACAAAGAGCAAAGGGGACGAAGCGAACTCCCCCAGCAAGATCCTTGCCGGGGGGTGGTTTTAGCAAACCCGGCAAGACCCTTGCCGTGGCAGCTCGCCCCACACCTACGGAGCGAATCACCCTTGAGTCCACTACCCCCATGGGGCAAGGATTCGGGAGACATCCCCGTGGTGGCATGCAGATCTTTGTGAAGATATTCAAGATCAGATACACACAATAGAAGATGACGACCCTTGGCGGGATCCCAGCCAAGGAGGACCACAAGGCCCCCCGCAAGAGCCTTGCCGGGGATGACAGCAGGCGCCACGGCAAGACCCTTGTCGGGTCTACGGCGAGGCCCTTGCCAAGGACACCCGTAGGGCCACCATCAGGCCCACGCCAATCCAAACCTCCACCACCATTCGCATGCAGCTGCCGACCCAACCAGTTGGGCAGGCACCTGCGTGGCGGCAAGCGGATCTTCGTGGAGACCCACCGCTGCGCCACCTCAGCTGCCTGCCTGCCTACATGGCACCACGGGCACCGCTGGTCAGGGCGCGTGTCGACACGAAAGGGAGTGGCGATGGACGAGACGGGGCTCTCCCCCGTACCCGATAAAGCAAGGACACCTAAGCAAGACGCTTTAAAGGTGCCTTGTCATGTAATGCGAGGGATAAACTCGTATCACTATACCCTTTCCACCTCCTGTGTGCCACTGTGGCAACCCCTTTCCCTATAAAAGGAGGCCGAAGGCGACCAAGAGGAGGATTCGGCTTTTTGGAGCTCCTCACGCCCCATTTCTAGTTCAAGAACACAGATAAAAAAACCACCAAAGCAGGAGTAGGGTTTTATGCATCCTCGCGGCCCGAACCTGGATAAAGAACCCGTGTGCTATCTGTTTGATCCGCTCTTCTCACTACCCCACGCCCCGCAACCGTAGTAGGGATTCTTGTGATCCCATAGGTGTTGTCCTCACACCGACACTTTTCACTCAAAATATATTTCTCAGGCTGTTTTGATGAGGTGAGGAAGGGATGTGGTTGCTTTCAAGATAATAAGGGGTTTTCTGCAAATTGGAGCAGAGAAGTGGGCTATTGTTGCAAAAATGCCACAACTTACCTCACAGCCATTAGATGCAGATCTAATGGTCCGAAACGACAGATGGCAGACACACCACCATCACCAACTTAGTCTTTTATAGGAGTAGGAGTAGAGAAACATGTATAAATTGTAACATTTGGTTCTGCTCCTTGGCACGATCGATGGATAGAAATAATGATTGGAAACGCTAGGGCGGGGTTATTTCCGCCAGATAAGCAGGGTACGTAGTAGCTAGGTTAGCGCATCGTCGGTTTGGTCACACGCGGTCCGACATGTTCTAGTGTTTCTAGCAAGATGCCCGCGCGTTGCACGAAGTTGATGGAAAAGGTAAGCACAACTTATAAATTGACGGATGGAGTACCAGTTACAGTGATGCATATAATTAAGCAAAGGGATTGCACATGTCAGTATTGACTGGAACGAGAATGCAACAGCACAATAGGAATTAAGGCCACGATGATGCGATCGCAGTGGTGGTTACAGAAGGCAAGAAGAAAGATGCATCCATCAACGTACGACCTCCTCCTCCCCAACTTCGTGCACCGGGCCACCGACCGACAGCTAAGGAGCGGCGGCTTTTGTGGCGACATCGAGGTGCTTCTCAGCAAAGGCATCCAAGGCTTCCAACCGGTTGAGGAAGGCCAACGTCGTAGCATCCTCACTAGCCTTGTAGATACCTATGTACACGATTTGCTCGTACATGTGGATGTGTAGGTCGATGAATTCTTGTAGCGCGAGGCGCCTCATGACAAGCAAGACCTCCAGGTGTACATTCTTCATGGCGTCGGCAGGCAGTCGCAGGGCCACCAGTGCTTGAAAGAGATTCCGGCCATGGACACCGATTAGGGTGGCAGGCAATGAGGAGCCCAGGCACGCGAGCTGGAGGCATACAGCGATGTCGTCCGCGAGCTTCTTGAGGACGGTGAACTTGTTGGTGGTGGCAACGATCATCTAGTCCAACTGAGAGTCGTAGTTGGCATCGACGGCGGCCATCCACCAGCCGGTCTCCAACACCATATAGAGACAATCCTTAGCGCCATGCCGCAGGACGGCGTCATGGACCATCTGGCACAGCCGCTGGCCACTCGCGCGCATCGCTGCCATGGGTCTGGAGTGAGATCTTTTGCGCTTAGTGTAGGTGCTTAGGCAAATGCTTAGGTGTGTACAATGTGGTAGATGCATTGGAATGGAGGGGCGCCTTTATATGAGGGCAAACTGCGTTGCATTCACATCGTGCAGACTCTCTTCCCGGTCCTCCTCCCATTACTTCCCTCGTGCATTAATTGAAGGACGATGCATTGGTAGTTCAACATTTCGGGAATCTCTACTTCCTCCCTCGTATGCATTAAAGCCATATCGGGAACTGCGCTGCCCGCTGTCAAATCGAATAGTACTGCGTCGCCCGCTGAACGCCCGGCTAAACACGCCTCCTCGCCTCCAACAAACCACTCCGTTAAACCCGCATGCAAACCAAGAAAACTACTCCGGCCACACATCCGTTCATGAGCGGGCCGGAATTAAATGCAACACCGGCCGAGCTCCTCCCGTCTGCCCTCAGTTTAAATGAGGCCAGACGCTGGCCAAGCTCCTACCGTCTGCCCTCTATTTACACGAGGCCAGAAAAACAACGGGCAAGAATCGCACCCCTCCGCCTCTCCCCCATCTCCTCCTTCACCATTTTCTCCACTCTTCCGATGGCTTCTGAGGAGCCGTTCTCCGGCATATTACCCGGCTGGGTAGCCCGCCGAGCCCTCCGGATACGGGCGAGGCCGCTCGGTGCTTCACCAACCTCGCTTGGCCCAACGGAGCAAGTTACCGTCCCAAGCAGGCGCGTGGTTCAGCAACTCATTGCTCCAGTTCAGCTCGATGAGGAGTGGCAAGTTGCTCCATGCCGGCACGACGGCGAGAACGCCGGTATGGGCGTCGTTGCTGCCGCGCCACCAATGTCTGCGGTGGCCGCACCTCTCGTGTGTGTGGGCGCGCCTCCCGTCCCGGGCGGCCGCGCCTCCCGTGCCTGCGGCAGCGCCATGCAGGCAGAGATAGAAGCCGGGTGCGTGGAGAGCAACGAGTCGGTGGCCAGCTTCTCCGTGTCCGCCGCCATCATCGAGGATAAGTAGAACACGGGAGGCTGCCGCCACTTGGATCCCATGAAGGCCACTACCGAGGCGACGACTGCGCATTCAGGTGGTTTCTTTGCTGCTTCGTCTCTTTTGAGGACCTTCGTCGACCCCGCAAGTGTCTGCCGGACATGAGGAAGACAAAGGGAACCGCGGGCAGCCATTTAGATTATGTACTCCCTCTCCAAATGGCGGGAAATATTTTTTCTAAGAATGGATAAATTTATCTATAGCTAAAATAAGTCTAGATACATCCATTTCTAGGACAAGTATTTCCGGATGGAGGGAGTATTAATTGTATACCAAGAGAGCCGGATTGGCACCGCTTAGTTCAGGTGAATGTAATGAAATCTATCATGTTTATATGAAGATCCGGTTTTTTATACGAAATCCTTTATGTTTATATGAAATCAGTCCGTGTTTGCACGAATTTCATCTGGTTGGTTAGAGTTGTGAAAAATGTATGCCGCTGGCGTTTGATGTCGTCCTCCGCGGAAGGAAGCGGGAGGAAATGTGCCGGCTGCCATTGGAGATGCTCTTATGCTGGAAATAGTAGAGTGACATCCAATCCATTTGAGTTAATTGCGTGGATGATTGTCCCTCTATAAAAAGTTAATTGCATGTATAGTGTACACGTGACTTGCAGGGTGGCTACAGCTTCGTATAGAAAGTGAAAAAGAAACAAGTCCATCCTTAATCTTGTATTCTAAGTACTCTACGGGTTCCACTATCAGTAAAGTAGCGAAAGAAGTATATATTAAATAAGTAATATATAATATAAAAATCTAAAGTTAAAGACATAATTTGAACTCATGTCATCGCGTTGCGAGCATCCGACGCTAACCAGTCTAGCACATTTTTGTTGTAGACCATGTTGGAGATATATCTCCATGTCTACTCTTATACTCCATCCGTTCCTAAATATTTGTCTTTTTCAGATTTCAAAAGGACTACCCCATACGAGTGTGTATGTAGACATATTTTAGAGTGTAGATTCACTCATTTTGCTCTGTATGTAGTCACTTGTTGAAATCTCTAAAAAGACAAATATTTAGGAATGGAGGGAGTAGAAAACAGAGTTGGTGATGATGGTGTGTGTGCCATCCTGCAATATAGGTCGTCAGATTTATATCTAACGGATAGGAAGGAAACTATGGCAATTTTCCAAAAATATACCCACACCCCTCTCCACGTTCGCAAATAAGGCCTTCCCTCGTTCATTGTCACACCCTAGCTAGTCATGCATTAGAGTGTTGCATCATGTTTATTTTTTCACCAGAAACCTGAAATGGGGATGACAGAACCCCCAGTCCCCTCTGAAACCAACTAGGGTTTACTAAAAACTTTTTCAATGAACCTGAAATGCCCTTCTAAAATGCCCATCATTTTTGTCTTGGTTCAGAACCTCTGCCAAAAGTGGTGCACATTTTCCTAGGCCATCTTAGGGTTTTTGAATTAAATCATAAATATTTGAATTTGGGCATTTAAAGTTATATAAAATATTTAAATGCTCAAATATCTCCAAACTAAAATGTTTCATGTTGGAAATAATCCAACTATGGACCAGGAGTAGTTTGGTGATTTTAGGAGTTGCTTAAGTATTTTATTTAATTCAACAAAGTTGCAGAAGTATTAAAAAAAAGAGAAAACAGAAAGAAATGGAAAAACTTACCTGGCGCCCAGCACCCGACCCACCTGCCGGCCCAGCCCAGCGCCGCTCTAGCGAGCTGCTTGCCGGCCAGGCAGGCAGGCAGGTGCCCGACGGCGACCGCAGCGCGCGCCATGCACCTGCTCGCCGCCTCGCCGCTCCCCTCGTCTGGTGACGTCGTGGACCGGCCTCCCTCGCTCCCCCGAACCCCCCAGACACCCCCGCTCCTCTCCAGCTCCTCCCCCTCGCGCTCCCCCGCCATGGCCGACGCCACCATCGCCGTGCCTTCGTCGTAGCCGTGCTCCCCGCCACCCGTGCGTCCTCTCATCGTGTCCAGGAGCTCCGCCGCTGTCCACTTCATCGAGCAGCCGAGCCCCGAGCGCTCGCAACGCCCGAGTCCACCGCACCGACCTCGCCCGAGTCCGCCGTCGCCGGAGATCCCCTTCAACGCCGTCGTCGCTCCGGTTCATCTCCGGCCACACCAAGGGCTTCGTCGCACTCACTGTGAGCTTAGCCGTCCTTCCCTCCCTTCCGTTCTTGCTCCCGAGTCGTGTAGCGACCTCCCGGAGCTCAACCGCACCCACCGCCGTGGAGCTTGTCGCCGACGTGCTCCCGGTCACCCTCCGGCCACAAACTGGTGTCCATCATGCTCACCATGTCACTTAGCACCTAGCTAGCCACTCCCCGAGCCTCACCGACCCCTCTAGCATCAAGTTCGTCTTCGGCCGAACCCCGGTGGCCGCCAAAGTCGTCGCCGGCGCCAACTCCGGCCACCCCGACCCCAACGGACTCCACCAAGAGCTGCGGCTCGTCCTCAGCTCCACTCCGGTGGTCTCCGCGACCCATTTGGTGGCCGAAACGGCCAAAACCACTTCCGCCGCCGCGTCAGGCTCGCCGGCGGCTAAACACCGGTGCAGCCGACCCGGGTTTGACCACGGGTGGGCCCTGGTTGACTCCCCTGAGTCAATGACAGGTGGGGCCCAGCCCTGTTAATTAAACAGGTTTAGTTTTAATTAAACTTTAATTAATCTAATCACACTGACACGCGGGACCCACTGTCAGGTTTGACCCGGACGTGTTCCGTTGACCTGCTGACGTCACACTGACGTCAGGCTGATGCAATAATTGATTTTTTGGAATTAATCTAATATAGGAAATTCCAGAATATAGTTTAAACTTCAAAAATTCATAACTTTTATTCTGTAACTCCAAATCAGACAAATTATATATGAAAAATGATCAGAAAAATCCAATCTATCCATCTGTACTATTTTCATGCATGATTAAACAAGTTAACCTGATGTTTAATGCAGAACAAGGAAAAGCACTTTAAAAGGCCATGTTTGAGTTTGAAATTTGAATCTTTGATTCAAATTGGTTCAAACCCTTCTGGTCTTAGTTGCATTAGCCCAACACACTCATATTGCTATGTTTCATGTATGCATCATATTGTTGCACATTGTTTGGTGATGGTTGTGTATCGGTGTTATTTGCAGCAGGTTCTGCCCCCGAGGAGTACCATGATTACCCTAACGAAGAACCGTATCAGTGCATCGAACCATCAGGCAAGCAACCAACCATTTGATCATATCGATACAATCCCATGTTCTCGCTCCTGCTCTCTTTTACTGCATTAAGACAGCGCGTTTCAAACTGCTGTGTGCTATGGTAGTTGAACCCATTTCCTCTGCATGACCTGTCATTGCCACAGTAACTAGATGAAACCCACTAGCATGTGTAGGAGTTGATTGAGCCATATGTATGTGTTGTTCCTACCTTGCTATGTCTGCTAGGCTTAGAGTCGTGTCAGGTCTGGTTCATCTGGGTGATGGCTAGAGTGAAATGATTATGTCGGTAATGAGAGTGGTGTGGTGAACACGTTTTGGTAAAGGTATCGATGAGAGGCCATGTAGGAGTACATGGTGGATTGTTTCATTGGAGCCGACCTTAAGCACTGAGATCTGTATGTGTGATTTAAGATACAGCTACTACCATGCATTGGGCCCTGAAATATGACCCCGCTCGACTTCTTATTCACCCTAGCTCTCTGTCCAGGAGTTGCAAGTAGTTTCTAGTGTTTGTAGCCTACTGGAGGCCGTGGACAACGCTGACCGTAGGGGTGGGCTGTGATGCGGTAGGTACGTGGCACGGTGTACCGAATACCCGTTAGGTATCTCGGGAACCCTGTTCACATTGTTCGGGGCCGTATGGGAAACCTCGGCCGGACTCCCTGCGGATGGAACCTGGATAGGCGATAAACCTGGACTAGAGACTTAGGTGTTTAGGTAGGTCGTGGTCTACACCCACGTCGGCTTTCGCTTGAAGTCTGCCGAGCACATGTCGTGTGCAGACGCTAAGTGGTGGAAACATGTATGAAGAAGTACACCCCTGCAGGGTTATCATGATCTATTCGAATAGCCGCGTCCGCGGTAAAGGACTACTTGGTTGCCTATACAGTTCATAGACAAGTAAATGGAAACTACTAAAAGCCTCAAGATAAGTGTGAGTGCCGAGGATGGCTCTTCCGTAGGAAGACGGAGGTGGATCCTCGGTAGTGTATTGAAGTGGTGAGTAGTGGACTCGTGTGCGCAAAACCATTTCAAGTTGGAGTCTCGTAGATTAGCCTAGCCAAGAGTCAAAGCTGGCTTGCTGCAATAACTCCACCAACCC
Organism: Triticum aestivum; assembly: GCF_018294505.1. Lineage (NCBI taxonomy): Eukaryota > Viridiplantae > Streptophyta > Magnoliopsida > Poales > Poaceae > Triticum > Triticum aestivum. The sequence continues at coordinate 322,909,605 of NC_057801.1, read as the reverse complement.
TTCTTGATAATATGCATGTATGTAGGATCTGATGTAAGTCTTGCTGAGTACCTTTGTACTCATGTTGCTATAATTTACATTTTTACAGAAGACGCTGCAACCCCTTCTGATGGGTTCTACGTAGACATTGACATCAATGAGTAGGCTAAGGCCCAGGTGGTGATCCTGAGCTTGTGAAGGACCACGTAGTATAGCTAGGCTTTCCAAGCCTCTTTTATTTTACTAGTTGTCTGTACTCAGACAAGTTACTTCCGCTGCTGGTTTGTATGACTGTATGACTTGAATGCTTGGGTCGTGTGACCCGTACCTTTGTGTATGTTATGTATGGCTCTCTGAGCCTTAAACAAAGTACTTGTGTCATAGAGTCATGTTGTGATGCCTTGTTGTGTTTGCACATATCAAGCATATTGTGTGTATGATTGAAATGCTTGGTATGTGTGGGATCTGACTACCTAGTTGTTTATCCTTAGTAGCCTCTCTTACCGGGAAATGTCTCCTAGTGTTACACTGAGCCATGGTAGCTTTCTACTGCTCTGGAACACTTAGGCTGGCCGGCATGTGTCCTTCTTCGTTCCTGTGTCTGTCCCTTCGGGGAAATGTCACGCATTGAGTACCGGAGTCCTGTTAGCCCGCTACAGCCCGGTTTACCGGAGTCCTGCTAGCCCAGTGCTACAGCCCGGACCCACTTGCTGATGACCGACACGTTCGTTGCTGGGTCATGGATGCCTGTCCCTGTAAGCACTGTGCCACTTTGGGTTTACGACTAGTCATGTCAGCCCGGGCTCTTTATCATATGGATGCTAGCGACACTATCATATACGTGAGCCAAAAGACGCAAACGGCCCCGGGCAAAGGTAAGGCGACACCCGTGGGGATGCCGTGCGTGAGGCCGCAAAGTGATATGGGGTGTTACAAGCTAGATCGATGTGACATCGAGTCGGGGTCCTGACAGCGTTGGCATCAGAGCCGGACTGCCTGTAGGTTCTCCAAGCCAAACTGGTCGATGTTGAGTCTAGAAATTCCTTAGTTATATGTAGGGGAATTGTTTGTGGGTTGGAACGTAAGGTTCTTTTTACTCCTTATCTTATGACATTCTGATCTGAGTCAGTCTATTCTTCCACCGGGGGTTAAGGAATTAGGATCTTTTCTCTCTATCAGGATCACGTGTTACTAATCAGTAGTACCTTATAGGTTTGATGGATACAAGCCTAGTATAGTTCTACTACCACATCATGTTGTTAGGATGGACTCAGAACTTTGATATGATGATGTTGAGTGTATATGAAATCCTTTGTCAAATGTCTCAAAATCCTTCTTGAGCATTTACAGCTGTTATGCTGCCGAAATTTTGCTAGAAATTCTAATGCCTTTGCATTATGGTTGTGCTTTCAGATGGCCACTCGCGACCTTAATCAAGTGGTTCGCCTAACTCGATGCCTAGATGTACCCGGCCATACCGCCATGTTGGTCAGGGTAATGACTGAGGCTGGATACCGTTGGTATCCTGAGTACACGGTCGAAGAGCAATTCCGAGACTTTAATCAAAGCCAGTATCTCTGCACTGTCAGGATATTTCCATCTTATCCTGGGTCCACCGAGCCCCTTCACTGCTCCTATGGACTCGGGGTTACTATTGAGATGGCTGTGCAGGACGCCGCCTACTCTATGATGACCATCATGCGAGTCAGGTCTGGCCTATTTCGGGACTCTGACTTCCGGTATATGCGAGGATCACTTCCGGGAGCACAAGGGTATCTCCAGGCTATCTATGCTGACCCCACCCAGGAGGATTCACGGACCCGCACTACTGCTGAGATGCTCGAGGATAAGGACCGTGAAAATCGGGCCTTGAGGTTAGAGCTCTTCAATACCCGTGCTGACCATTGGGCCACATTGACTCGGTTTGCACCGGCGGTGCAAGCTGGATATTCGGATATGCGCGATCTCTATCCTGTGAGATCTGCTCTGCCAGACGTGATGGGTTGGAGTGATGTAGGAGGCATCACCCCACCTCGCGGTCCCCGCAGGCCACCGTCTGTTGGTCCCAGACCTCATCCTAGTCCCTATGGTCCACAAGCTCCGCGAGATCGTCTGTTTCCGGATGATCATGTTGAGCTTCCAGGCTATGGAGGTAATTTCTACGAGGACTACTACGGATCGGTCTGAGTTAGTGGTAGTATCACTAGTTTGTACTAGCTGTGTCGTCTATCGTCCTGCGTGACTCGTGGGATATGACCTAGTTTGTACCGCTTCCGGAGGTGTAGAAAAATAATGTATAGGAGCTTGGGATGCCTCCGATGTGATGTAATCTTCCTTTCACCGTAACAGTACCTTGTTTGGTTTTGTACTAAACCTTGTATGGTGTGTATGGCGATGGAATAAAGAAGCAGTTTCTGTATCTACCATGTCATACGGATGATCATCTTGCATTCCGAGTTATTCCTTACATTCTGTATCCTATGTCGGAATCTTATCATTCTGACTAAATCATTGTCTTGTTTACCTAGGATGGTCAACACGCGCACTAACCCTGCTCCTCAAGAGCAGGCCGAAGGCAGTGAAGTCAGGAATGCAAATCTGCCTCATCCTCCTTCCCTAGCCGAGGTTATGATGGAAGCTGAGAGAAATAAACGGGAGACCAACCGTTTGTTGGAGCGTATTGAACAGAACACGACACACCATCAGAGGACTAACGTGGTGTCACACAGTGATTTCATCAAGTTACATCCACCCACGTTCCACCACTCCGTCGAGCCTCTCGACGCTGATGACTGGCTTCGCAGTATTTCTCACAAACTGCGTTCTGCGCTAGTAGCTGAGGCTGACAAGGTCACCTTTGCTGCATATCATCTTGAAGGCCCCGCCAGTCTATGGTGGGAGAATTATGGAGCTATGTGCCCAGCGGGCCATGTCACTACTTGGGCGGAATTCAGCGAGGCTTTCCGTGAACATCACATTCCGGAGGGTCTCATGGACCGTAAACATGAGGAATTTTGCAGTTTCACTCAGGGCTGACTCTCTGTGGATGCCTACAGCAGGGAGTTTGGTAACCTCGCACGATATGCTACTGAGGAAGTTTCTACCGATGCCAAGAAGAAAGCAAGGTTCCGTAAGGGGCTTAGTCCTGAGCTTCGCCGCGACCTCCGTCTGCATGAGTGCACATCCTTTCAGAAACTTGTTAACAAGGCCATCAGTGCTGAGACTGGTCCGACTGATTATGACGCAACACGCAAGCATGGCCGTGACGTGGGTTCCTCATCCGGTGCTGGTCCTCAGAAGCGCCGCGTGTGGGTGCCCAACACTGCCCTGCCACCCAGGTTCACACCGAGGCCATCCTTCCAGGCGCCTCGCCCCGTTCAACAGTCTGCACCAGCCAAGCCCTATGGTGGTCCAACCAACAACGCTCCTCCACGTACCAGTTCTGTGACTTGCTTTAAGTGTGGGGAATCTGGCCACTATATGCGCGAGTGTCCCCAGACCAACCCCAACCAATCTGCTAAAACTGTTGGCCGTGGCAAGCCGACAGGAAAAGTGTTCCACGCCAAGCCGGCCACCGCTACACGTGGCCATGTCAACTGTATCTCTGCCGAGGAAGCTCAAGAGGATCCCAACGTTGTTCTTGGTACGCTTCTTGTTAATTGCCACCCGGCATCTGTTCTTTTCGATACAGGAGCCTCTCATTCTTTTATATCCGAAAATTATGCTCGTTTGCATAACATCGCATTCTGTGACATGCCAACCTCTATGGTAATTCAAACTCCGGGATCCAAATGGCAAACTTCTAGAGTAAGCCATGGAAATGAAATCCAAGTCGACAGACTTGTTTTCCTCGCATCTTTGATAGCCCTTAAATCTTCAGATATTAATATCATTCTGGGTATGGACTGGATGTCAGTTCATCATGCCCAAATTGATTGCTTCTCTAGGACTGTTCAACTTACCCATCCTTCGGGGAAGATAGTCAATGTCTTGACCCGAATAGCCAAGCGACAGTTATATTCTCTTAACGCCAGCCCTTTGCCAGACCTTGAGGACGTCCCGGTAGTCCGTGACTTTCCGGATGTTTTCCCAGAGGAATTGCCAGGTGTTGCACCTGACAGGGATGTTGAGTTCATAATAGACCTCATTCCAGGAACCGTTCCGATTGCTAGAAGACCCTATAAGATGGGACCACTAGAACTAGCCGAGCTTAAGAAACAACTCGATGAGTCCTTGAAAAAGGGTTTCATCCGACCTAGTTCATCTCCGTGGGCTTGCCCCGTCCTCTTCGTCAAGAAGAAGGATGGTACGGACCGGATGGTTGTAGATTACCGACCTGTCAATTTGGTCACAATCAAGAACAAATATCCGCTCCCTAGGATCAACGACCTGTATGATCAGCTCGCTGGATCCTCAGTCTTCTCCAAAATGAATTTGAGGTTGGGCTACCATCAAATCAAAATCAGAAATGGGGACATTCCTAAAACGGCCTTTGTTACTCGTTATGGCCAATACGAGTACACCGTCATGTCCTTCGGTTTAACCAACGCTCCAGCCACCTTTTCTCGGTTAATGAACTCAATCTTCATGGAGTATTTGGATAAATTCGTCGTGGTTTACCTAGATGATATACTCATCTACTCCAAGAACGAGGAAGAACATGCCGAACATCTAAGGCTAGTGTTGAAGAAACTTCGAGAGCACCGCCTTTATGCCAAGTTTTCCAAATGTGAATTTTGGTTGTCAGAAGTGACCTATCTGGGTCATGTAATATCTGGTAAAGGTATTGCTGTTAACCCTGAGCGAGTTCAAGCCGTTCTTAATTGGACTCCACCTGAATCGGTCAAGCAAGTTCGGAGTTTTCTGGGCTTAGCGAGCTATTGCCGTCGCTTTGTCAAAAATTTCTCCAAAGTTGCTAAACCTCTAACCGAAATCCTCAAGAAAGATAAAAAGTTCGAGTGGACTCCACAATGTGAGCACAGCTTTCAGGAACTGAAAAGACGCCTGACTTCTGCTCCCATTCTGGTAGCGCCAGACTTCTCTAAGGACTTTGTTATCTATTGCGACGCCTCGCGACAAGGACTAGGTTGCATCCTCATGCAAGATCAACACGTAATTGCTTACGCTTCACGGCAATTGCACCCACATGAGGAGAATTATCCTACTCATGATCTAGAGCTCGCAGCCGTAGTCTATGCACTTAAGACCTGGCGACATTACCTCCTCGGTAACCGTTGCGAAATATTCACTGATCACCAAAGTCTGAAGTACATTTTCACCCAACCGGATTTGAATCTCAGGCAAAGACGTTGGGTTGAGTTGATCATAGATTTCGACTTAGGAATAACTTACACCCCAGGGAAAGCCAACGTCATGGCTGATGCACTAAGTCGTAAATCTTATTGTAACAACCTGATGTTACAACAAAGTCAACCGCTTCTCCATGAGGAATTTCGGAAGCTTAACCTTCACATTGTTCCTCAAGGATTTCTTTCCACCTTGGTGGCGAAACCTACTCTTACGGATCAAATCATCGCTGCCCAAAAGCGAGATAAGGGAATATCTAAAATCAAGGAGAACATCGCTAGCGGAGGTGCTAGTTGTTTCCCCACAAATGATCAGGGTGCTGTGTACTTTGAGAACCGTTTAGTGGTTCCCAAGAACCAGCATCTACGACAGTTGATCCTTAAGGAGGCTCATGAATCTCCTCTCACCATTCATCCCGGTAGTACTAAGATGTATCAGGACCTACGCCAGAGGTTCTGGTGGACTAGGATGAAGAGAGAAATTGCTCAGTATATTGCTAATTGCGACGTCTGTCGTCGTGTAAAAGCAGAGCATCAACGGCCTGCTGGCACCCTTCAACCCCTAGCTATTCCTGAATGGAAATGGGATAAAATTGGTATGGATTTCATTACCGGTTTTCCCAGGACCAAGAGAGGGAATAATGCTATCTTTGTCGTTGTCGATCATCTTTCCAAAGTGGCCCATTTCTTACCTGTTCGTGAGAGTATAACCGCTAGTCAGCTGGCAGACTTATACATCTCCCAAATAGTATCTCTCCATGGTGTTCCTTTGGAAATTAACTCGGATCGAGGAAGTCTTTTCACCTCTCGATTTTGGGAAAGTTTCCAAAACGCTATGGGAACCCGCCTTTCCTTTAGCACCGCTTTTCACCCTCAATCGAGTGGTCAAGTAGAACGCGTCAACCAGATCCTAGAAGACATGCTTCGAGCCTCTGTTATCTCATTCGGAATGGAGTGGGAGAAATGCCTTCCATTTGCCGAATTTGCTTACAACAACAGCTATCAATCTAGCTTGGGTAAAGCCCCTTTTGAAGTTCTCTATGTACGACGGTGTCGAACACCCCTTAACTGGTCAGAGACCGGGGAAAGACAATTCTTTGGCCCGGATATGATTCATGAAGCAGAAGAGCAAGTTCACATCGTTCGTGAAAAGTAGAAAACAGCCCAATCTCGTCAGAAGAGTCAATATGACCGAAAACATAAGGCTATGACTTTCGATGTTGACGAGAAGGCTTACCTTCGGGTTAACCCTCTAAAGGGAACCCATCGTTTCGGTATCAAAGGCAAATTGGCTCCTCGTTACATTGGACCTTTTCGCATTCTCGCTAAACGAGGAGAAGTTGCCTACCAGTTGGAACTACCTCCGCACCTCTCCAGAGTCCACGATGTCTTCCACGTTTCTCAACTCAGGCGTTGCTTCTCGGATCCTATCCGTGGAGTGGACTACGAAACGCTTGATCTCCAAGATAATCTTACATATCGAGAGTACCCCATTCGTATCCTCGATCAGGCCGAGCGTACCACTCGACGTCATAATATCAAGTTTCTCAAAGTTCAATGGTCGCACCATTCTGAGGATGAAGCAACTTGGGAAAGGGAGGATCGTCTTCGACTCGAGTATCCCGCCTTCTTCCCGGAGGAACCCAAATCTCGGGACGAGATTCTTTTGAGTGGGGGTGAGTTGTCACACCCTAGCTAGTCATGCATTAGAGTGTTGCATCATGTTTATTTTTTCACCAGAAACCTGAAATGGGGATGACAGAACCCCCAGTCCCCTCTGAAAGCAACTAGGGTTTACTAAAAACTTTTTCAATGAACCTGAAATGCCCTTCTAAAATGCCCATCATTTTTGTCTTGGTTCAGAACCTCTGCCAAAAGTGGTGCACATTTTCCTAGGCCATCTTAGGGTTTTTGAATTAAATCATAAATATTTGAATTTGGGCATTTAAAGTTATATAAAATATTTAAATGCTCAAATATCTCCAAACTAAAATGTTTCATGTTGGAAATAATCCAACTATGGACCAGGAGTAGTTTGGTGATTTTAGGAGTTGCCTAAGTATTTTATTTAATTCAACAAAGTTGCAGAAGTATTAAAAAAAAGAGAAAACAGAAAGAAATGGAAAAACTTACCTGGCGCCCAGCACCCGGCCCACCTGCCGGCCCAGCCCAGCGCCGCTCCAGCGAGCTGCTTGCCGGCCAGGCAGGCAGGCAGGTGCCCGACGGCGACCGCAGCGCGCGCCACGCACCTGCTCGCCGCCTCGCC
>NC_057801.1:322897832-322901605 GCF_018294505.1 Triticum aestivum | reverse complement strand
CTCCTCTCCAGCTCCTCCCCCTCACGCTCCCCCGCCATGGCCGACGCCACCATCGCCGTGCCTTCGTCGTAGCCGTGCTCCCCGCCACCCGTGCGTTCTCTCATCGTGTCCAGGAGCTCCGCCGCTGTCCACTTCATCGAGCAGCCGAGCCACGAGCGCTCGCAACGCCCGAGTCCACCGCACCGACCTCGCCCGAGTCCGCCGTCGCCGGAGATCCCCTTCAATGCCGACGTCGCTCCAGTTCATCTCCGGCCACACCAAGGGCTTCGTCGCACTCACTGTGAGCTTAGCCATCCTTCCCTCCCTTCCGTTCTTGCTCCCGAGTCGTGTAGCGACCTCCCGGAGCTCAACCGCACCCACCGCCGTGGAGCTCGTCGCCGACGTGCTCCCGGTCACCCTCCGGCCACAAACTGGTGTCCATCATGCTCACCATGTCACTTAGCACCTAGCTAGCCACTCCCCGAGCCTCACCGACCCCTCTAGCGTCAAGTTCGTCTTCGGCCGAACCCCGGTGGCCGCCAAAGTCGTCGCCGGCGCCAACTCCGGCCACCCCGACCCCAACGGACTCCACCAAGAGCTGCGGCTCGTCCTCAGCTCCACTCCGGTGGTCTCCGCAACCCATTTGGTGGCCGAAACGGCCAAAACCACTTCCGCCGCCGCGTCGGGCTCGCCGGCGGCTAAACGCCGGTGCAGCCGACCCGGGTTTGACTACGGGTGGGCCCTGGTTGACTCCCCTGAGTCAATGACAGGTGGGGCCCAGCCCTGTTAATTAAACAGGTTTAGTTTTAATTAAACTTTAATTAATCTAATCACACTGACACGCAGGACCCACTGTCAGGTTTGACCCGGACGTGTTCCGTTGACCTTCTGACGTCACACTGACGCCAGGCTGACGCAATAATTGATTTTTTGGAATTAATCTAATATAGGAAATTCCAGAATATAGTTTAAACTTCAAAGATTCATAACTTTTATTCTGTAACTCCAAATCAGACAAATTATATATGAAAAATGATCAGAAAAATCCAATCTCGCCATCTGTACTATTTTCATGCATGATTAAACAAGTTAACCTGATGTTTAATGCAGAACAAGGAAAAGCACTTTAAAAGGCCATGTTTGAGTTTGAAATTTGAATCTTTGATTCAAATTGGTTCAAACCCTTCTGGTCTTAGTTGCATTAGCCCAACACATTCATATTGCTATGTTTCATGCATGCATCATATTGTTGCACATTGTTTGGTGATGGTTGTGTATCGGTGTTCTTTGCGGCAGGTTCTGCCCCCGAGGAGTACCGTGATTACCCTAATGAAGAACCGTATCAGTGCATCGAACCATCAGGCAAGCAACCAACCATTTGATCATATCGATACAATCCCATGTTCTCGCTCCTGCTCTCTTTTACTGCATTAAGACAGCGCGTTTCAAACTGCTGTGTGCTATGGTAGTTGAACCCATTTCCTCTGCATGACCTGTCATTGCCACAGTAACTAGATGAAACCCACTAGCATGTGTAGGAGTTGATTGAGCCATATGTATGTGTTGTTCCTACCTTGCTATGCCTGCTATGCTTAGAGTCGTGTCAGGTCTGGTTCATCTGGGTGATGGCTAGAGTGAAATGATTATGTCGGTAATGAGAGTGGTGTGGTGAACACGTTTTGGTAAAGGTATCGATGAGAGGCCATGTAGGAGTACATGGTGGATTGTTTCATTGAAGCCGACCTTAAGAACTGAGATCTGTATGTGTGATTTAAGATACAGCTACTACCATGCATTGGGCCCTGAAATATGACCCCGCTCGACTTCTTATTCACCCTAGCTCTCTGTCCAGGAGTTGCAAGTAGTTTCTGGTGTTTGTAGCCTACTGGAGGCCGTGGACAGCGCTGACCGTAGGGGTGGGCTGTGATGCGGTAGGTACGTGGCACGGTGTACCGAATACCCGTTAGGTATATCGGGAACCCTGTTCACATCGTTCGGGGCCGTATGGGAAACCTCGGCCGGACTCCCTGCGGATGGAACCTGGATAGGCGATAAACCTGGACTAGAGACTTAGGTGTTTAGGTAGGTCGTGGTCTACACCCACGTCAGCTTTCGCTTGAAGTCTGCCGAGCACATGTCGTGTGCAGACGCTAAGTGGTGGAAACATGTATGAAGAAGTACACCCCTGCAGGGTTATCATGATCTATTCGAATAGCCGCGTCCGCGGTAAAGGACTACTTGGTTGCCTATACAGTTCATAGACAAGTAAATGGAAACTACTAAAAGCCTCAAGATAAGTGTGAGTGCCGAGGATGGCTCTTCCGTAGGAAGACGGAGGTGGATCCTCGGTAGTGTATTGAAGTGGTGAGTAGTGGACTCGTGTGCGCAAAACCATTTCAAGTTGGAGTCTCGTAGATTAGCCTAGCCAAGAGTCAAAGCTGGCTTGCTGCAATAACTCCACCAACCCTTCTTGATAATATGCATGTATGTAGGATCTGATGTAAGTCTTGCTGAGTACCTTTGTACTCATGTTGCTATAATTTACATTTTTACAGAAGACGCTGCAACCCCTTCTGATGGGTTCTACGTAGACGTTGACATCAATGAGTAGGCTAAGGCCCAGGTGGTGATCCTGAGCTTGTGTAGGACCACGTAGTATAGCTAGGCTTTCCAAGCCTCTTTTATTTTACTAGTTGTCTGTACTCAGACAAGTTACTTCCGTTGCTGGTTTGTATAACTGTATGACTTGAATGCTTGGGTCGTGTGACCCGTACCTTTGTGTATGTTATGTATGGCTCTCTGAGCCTTAAATAAAGTACTTGTGTCATAGAGTCATGTTGTGATGCCTTGTTGTGTTTGCACATATCGAGCATATTGTGTGTATGATTGAAATGCTTGGTATGTGTGGGATCTGACTACCTAGTTGTTTATCCTTAGTAGCCTCTCTTACCGGGAAATGTCTCCTAGTGTTACACTGAGCCATGGTAGCTTGCTACTGCTCTGGAACACTTAGGCTGGCCGGCATGTGTCCTTCTTCGTTCCTGTGTCTGTCCCTTCGGGGAAATGTCACGCATTGAGTACCGGAGTCCTGTTAGCCCGCTACAGCCCGGTTTACCGGAGTCCTGCTAGCCCAGTGCTACAGCCCGGACCCACTTGCTGATGACCGACACGTTCGTTGCTGGGTCATGGATGCCTGTCCCTGTAAGCACTGTGCCACTTTGGGTTTACGACTAGTCATGTCAGCCCGGGCTCTTTATCATATGGATGCTAGCGACACTATCATATACGTGAGCCAAAAGACGCAAACGGCCCCGGGCAAAGGTAAGGCGACACCCGTGGGGATGCCGTGCGTGAGGCCGCAAAGTGATATGGGGTGTTACAAGCTAGATCGATGTGACATCGAGTCGGGGTCCTGACATTCACCCTTTTCTCTCACAAGATAAACTACTCATACAAATGCATCTTGATGTTCCGTGCAACACACAGGCATCTAGCTAGTTTCTTTTAAAATAGTTACTGCGATAATTGGGTTGAAGTGATATATTTTATGTCTGCCCCGAATGATTTCAGATTCACTAGTTGTAACAAAGAAAAGGTTGCCTTGTTAATTAATAGAAAACAGGGTGAAAACTATCACATGAGGCTGGTAAAAACGAGGCACACTGGGTTCAGCGTCATCGTCACTACAGCTGTCCACGCGCGAGAAGTCTACATATCGAGGGGGCTACTAAGCGAGGCACAGAGAAACAATGTTTGAGAGAGAAACCAATTGAAGGATTACGATCAGATCGAGT
>NC_057801.1:322894866-322897106 GCF_018294505.1 Triticum aestivum | reverse complement strand
CCTTCGGTGTTGGGAAGTGTGTGTGTGGGTGTGTGGGTGTGCAGGTGGGGGGGGGGCAGTGACACTTACATATCTCTACTCTTTTAAAAAAACAGAGTTGGTGATGATGGTGTTCCTGTCATCCTGCAATATAGGCCATCCGATTTACATCCGACGGATAGGAAGGAAACTATGAAAAATTTGCAAAAAGATACCCACACCCCTCTCCGCATTTGCAAATAAGGCATTCCCTCATTCATCCTTTTCTCCCACAAGATAAACTACTCATACAAATGCATCTTGGTGTTCCGTGCAGCGCATGGGCATCTTGCTAGTAGGGAGAAGGAGTTTGTGTGACACATATCTAGCTATATTAAGGGATAGGTAGATAGCATTTGTGTGAGGCATACTTAAAGCATCACGAAGCCAAACAAACGATGTTCATGCAGGTGACGGAAAAAATGAAGTGAGAAACAATGTACGCGCGTGTGTGAGTTTGTGTGTGTGTGTATGTGTGTGTGTGTGTGTGTGAGAGAGAGAGAGAGAGAGCAAAATCTCAAAACAAAAGGTGCTCTGCTCGAATCCCATTGTATGTATTCATATGGTTCCGGAACTCGAGTTAACCTTAGGCCTATGTGTGAGAGACATAATTATACTTTGAGACATTAGTGGATGTGGGTGGGTGGAATTAAAGGGGTGGGCGTGTTCGACAGAGAGAGCGTGTGTGTTTCTATGTGAAAGACTTGTAGGACTGGGTAGAAAGACGAATTCTAACCTTGACGGAGGGAGAGTAATACATGAAGTGCGCGTGTGTGATTCCGATGCCCACAGGAAAATGAGATATGTATGCATGTGAGAGAGATTGCACAATTCATTCACGTATCACTATCTAGCGATCATGGACGTGCATCGCTTGAACATAAATCAATATCTACTTCGTATCGTGGCCAAAGGTACAATATCGATTCAAAGCTATAAAGATTGGACACTCACATATCACATTTTTTCTATTTAAATAAATCTTTTCAGTTGTGCATGCCAAAGTTACAGTGATGTTTCTTCAAACAACCAATGTAGCTATCATGTACATGCACCATTGTTACTCTTGCATTCAAATTCATTAGTCTTGGATGATTTAAGGTTCTATTATGAAGTAATATATGTAATATTCATATAAGAATTCAACGAGTACGCAATTTATGAAATGGAGGCTACGTAATCAGATGAGGTAACACTTTTAAGTAGCAGACTACAATATCCATTTCTTTTTCTGTGCCTCTACACTAACACGTCAATGCATTATCTTTAGGGGCATAAATGTAAATGTAAATACAAACTAAATAACCAATGGCACTAAATTATCTATTTACACGAGAAATACATAGGCTGAGCGTTTGATCCTTTTTTTTGTGAAGGCGCCACTACACCAGTACGATTGGTCGCGCCCGTGTGAACGTCGAGGTTATCGGCGCATCATACCGAGTTATTGTCTTTTTTCTGGGGTGGACTTCACACGAGTTATTAAATGCTGACGTGTGCCCCATGTACACTGTAACGCCCCGGATCCGATGCGACAGGTGTCTGCCAATTATCCGTCGTTGTTGCCATGTCATTTGCTTGCGTGTTGCATTTTATCATGTCATCATGTGCATTGCATTGCATACGTGTTCGTCTCATGCATCCTAGCATTTTCCCCATTGTCCGTTTTGCAATCCGGCACTCCTATGCCCTCCGGCGTTCCCCTTTTTGTATCTCGTTGTGAGCGGGTGTTAAACGTTCTTGGAATGGACCGAGTCTTGCCAAGCGGCCTTGGTATAGCACCGGTAGACCGCCTGTCAAGTTTCGTGCCATTTGGAGGTCGTTTGGTACTACAACGGTTAACCGGGTAACCGTAAAAGCCTCCTTCTCTTTGCAGACCAACACCCTTCCAAAGTGTCCCAAAACCCAGCAAACTACCCTCCATGCTCTCGTTCGTTCGATCACGATCGTGTGGGTGAAAACCGCTCCTCATTTGGACTCTCCTAACTCCCAAAAATCTATAAATAGCCCCCTCCCCCGAAATTCACGGATGAAATCCTACCCTAACCCTAGCCCATTTCTTCCTCCGCGCGCCGGACACGTCCGCCCAGTGCCGGACATGTCTGCCGCCGTCCCTCGACGAATCTGACGCTGCCACATCACCGTGTCCGTCCGCAGCGCCTCCCGCGGCCCGCCGGGGCCCAGGCGGGGCCCGCCCGGCCCGATCCGGCCGCGCCGCCTGC
>NC_057801.1:322716645-322894526 GCF_018294505.1 Triticum aestivum | reverse complement strand
TCCCGCACCGCCGCGGAGCTCCGCCGCCGCTCTACTCCGCCGGAGCCGCGCCGCCCGCGAACACCGGCCTCGCCGGCCTCCGGCCGCCCCGCTTGCCGCCGACCTCCGTCGCCTGAAGGCCGCCGGCCTCCTCCGCCGCCGTCCCGCGCCGGATCCGGCCAGATCCGGCGGGGGCCCGTCTTCCCTGACCCTCTCCGGTCTCCTTCCTCCTCTCCGGCCAAGTCCGGCGACTCTCCGGCGAACCTGGATCTACGTGCAAGTCAACCCAGATCTGGAGCTAGAGGTTGACCCCCGAAAATCGTCTGTCCCGAATATTTTTTCACATAATCATGCCATGTTCATCGCATCATATCTCTGCATCCGTAGCTCCATTTTGTCCGTGTAATATGTCAAATTGTTCGTCTCAACGAGTACATCATTTCATTCCATTGCATCATGTTCATTTGAGGTCATCTTGATTCCTGAATCATCATTGCAAGAGTGCTTCATAATGTTGTCTGCTGTCTGTTAACAGAACTAGCTCTTTTGTCATTTTTGCCATGATTGATGTGTGCATCCTATGAGGTTGATGTCTACATGTGTTTTGAACTATGCCATGTCTTCTTTACAGAGGTGCTTACCATGTAGTTTTGTGATCAATGTGCTGACTAGCACAAGCATGTAAACTTGGCTTCGTGATGTTGCTGATTTTAGTCCCTGTTCTGCTGTTATTTTGATGCCATGTAAACATGATGCTACAGAGAGATCCATGCATATTTTGAGTTACTTCGGTAAAGGTGTTTTGAACATATGGTTATGATCTATCCATTCATGCCCTTGTTTGCAATTATGTTTCCTGGCAGATTGTTTACATGTTATCCAATTTTGCCAAGGTTGTTGTAGTTGATCCTTGCATGCTATGAACTTGATCTTGCCATGCTTAGCTTCATGAACATGCCTTCTTAGTGTTGGGTGCCTTGCCATGCCATGTATTGCTCTGTGGTGAGTGGTACAAGCTCATCAACATGCCTTCATAATTCTGTTCCTACCATGTATGAATGTGTAATATAACTTGCCATGTTTACATGGGTGCCATCATATCTTCTGAACCTTTTTGGTTCATGTCAGTAAAGGACTTTTGATCTATGCAATTAGTAGGTTCAATCCATGCCTTTGTTTTCCATGATAAGTTCATGTAACATGTTGTTTGATAGCTCTAAACATTGCAACCTGATGTTATTTTCTGCAAAGTCTGGATTGTTATTATTTGCAATCTTGCCATGTGTGTTTGAGCATGTTCTAGTGATTTCTGGAGATAGCTCAGTGTTCATGTTTTGTTATGCTCTACCTGTACATCATGCCCATCTCTTTTGTTTTCATGTTGAGATGCTGTAGCATGTTGTTTTGATGCTTGCAATATGCCTAGTTGCTGTTTTGTACAGATTGTTGCTATAACTTGTATAGTGTGTGTGTGTTGAACCGTTGCACCATTTTGAGTGTGCTCTATATGAAACTTGCTTAGAATTGCACGTAGCTTCATATTATCATGTTGCATCCTTGTTTTGGTGTGTTTGCTTGATGTTTGGGTGCATCAATGTCATGTTTAACTTGTTTTGCTCATATCTTCTAGGCCGTAGCTCCAAATCTAATAAACTTTATATGTAACTTGACTAGAATCTCGTGTAGATCATCTTGGTGCATCTTAACTTGCTGTTTAAAAACTTGAACATAAGGTTTATTCAGATCTGTACCAACTTCGAAATTTGCATATGAGGACTTACCGGAATTGTTATATGTTGTTCCCGGCCTCATTTAAACTTGCTTTGATGTGTTGCTCTTGTTTGCATCATCTCTTGCCATGAGTAGCTTCATGTAGTCTTGTTTTGCATCATGCTTGGTTGCGCATCATGTCTTGTATATGTGTGGTGTGTTTACTATGTTGTGTGCTTCTTCTCGATAGTTCCCGTTTCGTTGCGATCGTGAGGATTCGTTCGTCTACGCTTGGTTCAGCTTCATCAGTTCGTCTTCTTCATGGACTCGTTCCTCTTCCTTGAGGGATTTCAGGCAAGATGACCGCTACCCTGGATCTCACTACTATCATTGCTATGCTAGTTGTTTCATTCTATCGCTATGCTGCGCTACCTATCATCTGTTCTTCAAGCCATCCCAAATTGCCATGAACCTCTAACCTTTGACACTCTTCCTAGCAAACCATTGCTTGGCTATGTTACCGCTTTGCTCAGCCCCTCTTATAGCGTTGTTAGTTGCAGGTGAAGTTGAAGATTGCTCCATGGTGGACAGGATTATGTTGGGATATCACAATATCTCTTATATTATCATTCATGCATCTATATACTTGGTAAAGGGTGGAAGACTCGGCCTTATGCCTGGTGTTTTGTTCCACTCTTGCCGCCCTAGTTTCCATCATATCGGTGTTATGTTCCCGGATTTTGCGTTCCTTACGCGGTTGGGTGATTTATGGGACCCCCTTGACAGTTCGCTTTGAATAAAACTCCTCCAGCAAGGCCCAACCTTGGTTTTACCATTTGCCTCACCACCACCTATACCTTTCCCTTGGGTCGGCCAACCCGAGGGTCATCTTTATTTTTAGCCCCCCCGGGCCAGTGCTTGTCTAAGTGTTGGTCCAAACTGAGCTGCCTGCGGGGCCACCTCGGGGCAACTTGAGGGTTGGTTTTACTCGTAGCTAGACTCATCCGGTGTTGCCCTGAGAACGAGATATGTGCAGCTCCTATCGGGATTGTTGGCGCATCGGGCGGCTTTGCTGGTCTTGTTTTACCATTGTCGAAATGTCTTGTAAACCAGGATTCCGAGTCTGATCGGGTCTTCCTGGGAGAAGGTATATCCTTCGTTGATCGCGAGAGCTTATCATGGGCTAAGTTGGGACACCCCTGCAGGGTTTAAACTTTCGAAAGCCGTGCCCGTGGTTATGGGCAGATGGGAATTTGGTAATGTCCGGTTGTAGATAACTTGACACCAGATCCGAATTAAAACGCATCAACCGCGTGTGTAGCCGTGATGGTCTCTTTTCGGCGGAGTCCGGGAAGTGAACACAGTTTCTGGGTTATGTTTGACGTAAGTAGGAGTTCAGGATCACTTCTTGATCATTGCTAGCTTCACGACCGTTCCGCTTGTTCTCTTCTCGCTCTTATTTGCATATGTTAGCCACCATATATGCTTACTCGCTGCTGCAGCCTCATCACTTTACCCCTTCCTTTCCCTTTAAGCTTTGCTAGTCTTGATACCCATGGTAATGGGATTGCTGAGTCCTCGTGGCTCACAGATTACTACAACAACAGTTGCAGGTACAGGTTATGCGATGATCTTGACGCGAGCGCGATGTTTGCTTGTTTTGGAGTTCTTCTTCTGCTTCTTCTTCGATCAGGGGATAGGTTCCAGGTCGGCAACCTGGGCTAGCAGGGTGGATGTCGTGTGAGTTTCTGTTTGTGTTTCATCCGTAGTCGGATGATGCTCTTATGTATTGTGATATTGTATTCGTGTGGCATTGTATGCCTCTTGTATGTATCCCCATCTTTTATGTAATGTTGATGTAATGATATCCACCTTGCAAAAGCGTTTCAATATGCGGGTCTATCCTTGGTGGGACCTTCGAGTTCCTTTTGGATAGGGTCGCATATTGGGTGTCACATACACAGTCTCGCATGACCTTCCCACTAGCACGGTCAAAAATTAGTTGAAACTGGATACGAACGATCCCGCGGGCGGCAAAATCTCCCGCCTCCTTCTGAAATTTCCACCACCTTAGTCTTTAGCATGTGAAATTCCCCTTTTGTCCTTGGTGCACGGAGACCAACAGTTACAATACCGCCCTCATCTACATAATAGGTCGGGGCAGCTTTGTAACTTTCGGTTCCCCCCACTACACGGCATCCCCATTTCCTCTCCCCTCCAGCAAAAACGACTAACTCCACAGCACTAGAGCATCTTACATCACGCCGTCCGTACTTCATCGGCCTTTCTCTCCTCCCCTCTCAAAACCCTAGACTGCTCATCCACTGGTGTAGCAGAGCCCATTCACTACCAGCGGTGTCCACCTCGCCGGATCTGCTTCTGCGGCCGCATCTACCCCTCCCACCTCCCCTAGAAACAAGTAGATTGCTCATCCACCACTTTACCACGGCCCATTCAGTGTCGGCCTTGTCCACGGCGCCGGATCTGCTTCCCCGGTACTCTCGTCAACTATAGTGCATCTACAGCAGCTCACTCGTACTCCCCACCGGAGACGCTTCATCCACACCCCCCGGAGTCGCCCCACCGACGCCCCCGCGACGGCCTCCGATCCTCTTCACCGACACCTTCCTCAACCCACCCGGAGCCGCTTCGCCGACACAATCGTGAACCCTACCGGAGTAGCTTCGCCTATACCATTCTCAACCCTACCAGGGCCTCTTTGCCAACACACAAGTCCACGGCCTCAGATCCGCTTCCTCGAACCCACATCCAATCTACCGGAGAAGCTTCCAACGCCCCGTCCACGGCCGCAGATCCACATCGTCGACAGCATCCTTAACCCAACCACTGGAGCAGCTTCACCTACGCCCTCGTCCATAGCCACAGATCCGCTTCGCCCACACTGTAGTCCACCCTACCGGAGCCGCTCCACAAACACCCTACCCGATGGTTCTAGATCTCCTTACTGGACCCCGACACCAGCGCAACATCATCACCCTTGATGTTTCTAACCTGATTCCCACCATTTGGCAAGATGCCAAGCACCCTTCTCGGCCTTGGTCCTTGTCACCTTTAAACCCATCTAGCATCACCTGCCCGATGTACTTCAAATATACTAACAGGTCATTGTTACCTGTTATGCAACTGGCAAAAACTACAAGGACGATGTTTCTTCTGGATCTAATAGCTTGGCCAACCAAGATCCTGGACTGAGGCATTTCTATGATCTTATAAGTGCGTCTCTCTCTCTCTCTCTCTCTCTCTCTCTCTTGTATTGTTCTGTGCCTGCCAGCGTGCTTTGCTAGGATTTTCGACCAGTAATCCCTTTGTGCAGACAATGATTTCTACTACTGGCTGCTAAATTAGATATGTAGATGTCATACATGATACTATCTCGTATCTCTGTTCCTAAATATAAGTCTTTCTAGAGATTCCACTGTAGGCTACATACGGAGCAAAATGAGTGAATCTACACTCAAAAATGCATCTATATACATCTGTATGTGGTCCATACTAGAATCTCTTTGAAGACATATATTTAGGAACAGAGGCGGTACATTACACAAAATTGTAGGTGGCATGTAGGAATTCCAGTGCACTACATTAGGCTCCCTTAGAGTGCCTGCTAGTCAAGCACACAGAGTCATGGCTAGTTTATGCTACGCACACAATCATTAGTTGGTGGTTTAAATATGCGCAAGGGATATGCAATGTATTATCATGTAGAGATGTCTGAAATTAGCCGTGTCAACTTGCAGATAGGGTTACACAATGAAAAAGTATAAGATGTATGTTGCAATTTCATGGAACATCGCAAGAAAAGGAGAGGCAGCAGTGAGCCTATACAGTGTGCTATGGTACGTCACTCCACCATTGCAATCATCGTGACATGTTATTTGTATGTCAGTTCTATTGGCCAAGTTTCTTAGGGACAGTTATTACGAGTTATCCTAAGAAAATAAACACCTGTGAATATAAGCTCCATGTAATAAGCCAACCAGTTCTTTTCATTGCCTTTTCAGCTTATCTTTGGTATGATCAGTGAAAAGTCTAGATTGCATTATATTTTTCATTTTGTTGCCCATATGAAAATTAATTTGACTTGCAAACATCACAAATTGAACCTAGGGCACTAATTAATATGATAGGAAAACAGACCATCACTATTTGCTCAAAATGCAAATACAAAGATACCATCTACTTGGCACAATCTGCTTTGGTCAATGTTTTCCATGGAGATCCCATTGCCTAATTTAAACGAAGAACGCATGACCCACATTTAAATGAAGAACAATTATTTATTGAAATCCGATGGTCCAAGTGGCTGGTTGTTATCATATAGCAGCACCACCTGAAAGCATCATATAGCAGCAGCAGCAGCTCATAGCAACTCATCATACAACAACAACAACAACAACAACAACAACAACAACAACAACAGTGTGCAATTCATCATACACCAGCAGCAGCTCACTGCAATTCATCATATAGTAGCAGGAGGAGCAGCTCATAGCAATTCATCATATAGCAGCAGCAGGAGCAGCTCATAGCAATTCATCATATAGCAGCAGCAGCAGCAGCTCATAGCAATTCATCATATAGCATCAGCAGGAGCAGCTCATAGCAATTCATCATACAGCAACAGCAGGAGCAGCTTATAGCAACTCATCATATAGCAGCAGCGCAGCTCATAGCAATTCATCATATAGCACCAGCAGCACCTCATAGCAATTCATCATATAGCAGCAGCAGCTCATAGCAATTCATCATATAGCAGTAGCAGGAGCAGCTCATAGCAATGCATCATATAGCAGCAGCAGAAGCAGCTCATAGCAATTCATCATATAGTGGATCAGAATGAAAATTTGGCACAAAATCAGAGGAGATCCTCACCTTGTTGGATGAGCTCATCCTTCAACAGCACCTCAAGGCCACAACCTGGGAGGATGGGAGGGGGAATAAGGTGCCTTCTGCCGCAGTGTGGCATCAACCGTAGTTGTGCAGCGCCCGCCGGAGTAGTGCATTGGATGAACCACAGTGGAGTAGCTGCTGGAGACCATGAGAATGAGGGGCGATGCTAGAGGGAGGAGCAGCCAGGGAGATTTGCCCCTACCCGCTGGCCATGTAGCCTAGCTGGACAGAGCATCGTCGAGGACCAGGCCAGATGGGACCAGAGGCGACGGCTCGCTGTAGGAACCCTAGTGATGCAGGCAGGGGATCGAGGTAGAGGGAAAGGGGAGAGGAGATGCAAGCGGGCAGGGCAATGAACGCTTGCGTGTTTGTTTTTACTTGAGGGTGAGGTGTGACGCGGGCGTCGACAGTTGTATTTTGAGTGTAATAAAGGCAGACAATAGAGTCATTTCACTATTCCCCTTCCCTTCAATCTTTAGTGAGGTTCTACCCAAACCACCCCCCGTCCAAAGAAAAATTAGTTAAGCCCAAGCTCATAACTTAAAAATGACTCCTTTACATCTTTTATGGCTTATTTTGACCATAAGCCCTGAAAAGGCGGAATCGAACTGGCCCTTAACCTGCAATTCAATTGTGCGTGCAATGATGAATCACTCCTACCTGCTATAGTGTACATTTAGGCATCATTATACATGGCATAACCTAATACATGTGCATTCCATTGTAGAATCTCGAATATGCAATGTTTATGTTAGTTCATACGTTCCACATGATGTTTAAATGCCCCTTAAATCTAGTCAGTCAAGTGATGGTCTTTAAGCCTCCTTCTTTGCTTCTTTTCTTGATATGTAAGATTTGCTCACACATCTGTTCAATTGCTTGTTTGTATCAGCCAGCCATACTAGGACTGTTTGCTTTGATTCCTTGTTATTCTTGACCTAACACTCTAACAGAGCTTCTCAACGATTTAAACACTAAGGGCTGCTGTAGTGGGGCCTTGTCTAACTCATTGGTGACATAAAGGTTTGGCTGTACACTAAAGTAGGCTCTCCAAGAGTACCTGGAGATCCAGTTCAAAGGTATGCCTAGATCTAGTTTATACTAGGCTAATGCTTGCATAGTTTTTCTTGCTGTAGTATGTTTGTATGAAACCCTCTGCTGTTCATTATTCTCCCTAAGACTTTAATTGAGCTATATAATGGTCAACTCCTTTCTTACTTATACGCAATGTCTTGTCTAAATTTGTAACTTGTCTGTGTTTTGGATTGGGCCCCAACATCATGCTCCTCTCGTGAGCTAAGAGAGATTTCTGTATGCAGGCTGCACAGACTACCTTTTTTATAATTTTTAAAATATCACCTGCTTATGCTTAATGATGTGTAATATTTATTATTAGTCCTGTTTTGCCATGTACAAAATAGTCTTTCTTGCTCGCTTCACTTTTGTAACTATATTTTTGCCCTAGTCATGTGTACTTACAGAAACATTTCAGGATGAAGTGACATCAACACAAAGATCTGCGAGTAGTGCGGCATGGCCATTACCGAATGATTATGGATTGGAATTGGAATGTGCTGATGTTCTCGAGCATCAACTAGAGGTGGCAAGACAACGTGTATATGATTCTCAACGTACAGTCAACAAGTTGAGACTGGACATGCAGGTATTACATGCAGGAGTCAAAAAATGAAACAAGACACTGAGTTAACCACAAAGGAATTGGAGATTTTGCAGAATGAAATTTGTGCTATCTGAATCTGGCCAATCCTATTTTCTGAAGAGAGTATAGTTCAAATGGTAAGTTATGTTGATGCGCGTCCATAATGTATGAGCTGTATTTGCCAAGTGTATGTAATTTGTTGTTTGTGTATGCTTTATTATCACTGGTGCCGAACCATAATGCCAGTGGGTATAATCGGCTGTAATTTCTTTATTGTATAGTGTAGGATTATTCTATGTTTCTATGCCTTAGTCTCTTTATTGTATAGTGTATGGTTTTCAGAGGTGATAGTATAGAGTAGGATGATTCTTTGAATACGCTATATCGTTCAAACGGGGGCAACTCGCCCAAACGTTGTAGTGACCATGGCCCTCCACGGGACGTATAATCCATGGGCCATCTACGGGATGGACAATCCATGGCCTTCTATGGCCGTCGGATCCAAGGGCCTTCTATGGGCCGTCGGATCCATGGGCCTTCTATGGGCCGTCGGATCCATGGGCCTTCTATGGGCCATCGGATCCATGGGCCGTCGGATCCATGGGCCTTCTACGTCCCATTGGATCCATGCGCCTTCTACGGGCCGTCTCATCTATGGGCCTTGTACGGGCCATATAATGGGCCATAAATGGGCTAGAGTGGAAATCGTACATTTTATGGGCTGACCATAATGGGCCGTTAATAGGACGTATTTGATGATACTATGAAAATGGCACAACGGATTAACGGGCCACAAACGGGCCGACTGTATCCACGGGTTGAATTTGGCCCACAAGCAGAAAAGGCCAGTAACGGGCCGCTAGTAACCGAATGCTGGAAATGAGTCCAAGAGTAAATGGGCCCTGAGAAGGCCGGAAGGTAACACGGGCTGGAAACAACCCAATGGAATAATGGGCCGCTAATGGGTATAAAGCGATACGCTATTCATTATGGGCCGGTTTCACCACGGGCTGTTAAATGGTCCAAGAGTTACAAAGGGACTCATATGGGCCGAAAGACATCATGGGCCATACATGGGCCGGAAGTTACAACGGGCTCGAATCATATTGGACGGCCCAGATGATGCTACTGGGCCTAATTCCGGTAGGCCGTAATGGGTCGTGAGTTAGCGGGATGTAAATGGGCTATATGCGAACAAGCCGTTAACAGGCTTTCCATGGGCCGGCCCGCTACCTTTTGACGAAGTCAAATGGGCCGGCCTTTTCACCAGAATGGGCCTCTGTTGTGTCGTGCCATGTGTCAACGTATCATAGGTGCCTTCCGTCCAATGAGTGGATGACATCTATCCCAACGGTGAACCGACACGTGGTTCCTCCGGCCAATGAGAAATTTACACGTGGAAAATCCCCATTGGTCGGGGCTGTTAACCGGTTATCGGATCCAAAACCGGACCCGATAGCTTAACGGTGTTTTGTTATGATGGATGCCACGTGTCGGTCACCCTTGACGAAAGCACTTCTGTGACGCGTGGTTTATCATCATGGAAGTGGACACTTCCGTGATGATAATTTTGGTAATGTCATGGAACACTTCTATGACAGCACATGTATGACTATCTTGATTCTGTCATAAAATCGTCATGGATGTACATGCATGACAGAAAACGTGACCTACTGTGACAAACATTTATCATCACGGAAGTGTATTTTTTTGTAGTGCATGTCATCCATCATGAAAGAATAGTTATTGTGTATAACACGATGGGGACACAAATTGAGAATGCAATTATATGGCACATCAATATCATGTTTAATCATGGGGAGAATATGGTGCACACAAGTATTGATCTGCAGTGAATGGGATGGATCAAAATCTCCTAAAATGCATGAGCAAACTATGGGGGTTTCTTCATGAGCAGTATCAGAAACATCATATGGAGAAAATGGACAACATTCAAAACAATGCATATCTGAAACTGGGTGGTCATGAAATGGCACATGAGATAAATGATGCAAAGGGAGCATATCAATATCATCACAAGAAAAACAAATGCCAATAACCATGGGCTTGTCATCTATGCCATATGTGCAGATTGGATTTATTTTAATGGCATATGCATAATCACTATGAAGAGATTGCAAATAATACATATGGTTGATCTCATGCATAGCATATTACAAGTCAAGCGGATTATCAAACATGATGTTACCTAAAGAATTGTCACAAGAAATCCTATGTAACATGGCATCACAACTAATAGACTCCACATGAGAATTATCATACTCACCATAAATGGGAAAATCATCGCATGGGGAAATCATACTAGCATGAAGCATGGTACTAGGTGGATCAACATCATGCAAGCAATCAATGTCAAGAATGTCCACTAGTGGGACTAGAGCATCACCTTCACCTATGTTACCTTTTTCATTCCACTCAAGTGGTGTAAGTGAGGTGGGAAAGACCAAATGGTGGTCATCTTCATCTTGATGGAACCATGTGGAGGATGCATCATATTCCACCATGGACATCGTCCTGACCAAAGGAAGGACGAAGTCATCGAGCATCGGCGCGTCATCATAGATGGGACCTAGCACCAAATGAGAAGACACAATAAAGGAAGAGGTCAAGTCGTTAGTGTTGAAAGTGGCCTCACATGACCTATCAACTATCTCACTCGCTCTATATGGTGGTTCACTCACTCCCTCAAAATAGGTGCACTCAATGTCACATATGGTGGAGTCACTCATCTCACTCAAGTGGTGGGGATTATGGCTCTCCTCACATGGGGATTGTGGCAACTCATCGTAAGGGGGCTACTGCTGAAGTCACTCTCACTCTCAATATGGTGGCACAAGTCACTCAAGTCATCTTACGTCGCCGTGGTCGAAGGGAAAATCCCATGCTCAACCATCTCATCGTCATCGCCGTGGATGAAGGCCGAAGATGGCACATCATCACTCTCGCCTCCTAAGATGGAAGCATCATGTGTACTCGCTGATGTCTACTACACAACCTTCTTCTTGTAGACAATGTTGGGCCTGCAAGTGCACAGGTTTGTAGGACAGTAGCAAATTTCCCTCAAGTGGATGACCTAAGGTTTATCAATCCGTGGGAGGCGTAGGATGAAGATGGTCTCTCTCAAGCAACCCTACAACCAAATAACAAAGAGTCTCTTGTGTCCCCAACACACCCAATACAATGGTAAATTTTATAGGTGCACTAGTTCGGCGAAGAGATGATGATACAAGTGCAAAATAGATAGTAGATATGGGTTTTTCTAATCTGAAATAATAAAAACAGCAAGGTAACTAAAGATAAAAGTGAGCGTAAACGGTATTGCAATGATAGGAAACAAGGCCTAGGGTTCATACTTTCACTAGTGCAAGTTCTCTCAACAATAATAACATAGATAGATAATATAACAAGCCCTCAACATGCAATAAAGAGTCACTCCAAAGCCACTAATAGCGTAGAACAAACGTAGAGATTATAGTAGGGTACGAAACCACCTCAAAGTTATTCTTTCGGATCAATCTATAAAAGAGTTCGAACTAGAATAACACCTTAAGATACAAATCAACCAAAACCCTAATGTCACCTAGATACTCCATTGTCACCTCAAGTATCCGTGGGCATGATTATACGATATGCATCACACAATCTCAGATTCATCCAACCAACATAAAAGTACTTCAAAGAGTGCCCCAAAGTTTCTATCGGAGAGTCAAGAACGTGTGCCAACCCCTATGCATAGGTTCCCAATGTCACGAAACCCGCAAGTTGATCACCAAAACATACATCAAGTGGCACATGATATCCCATTGTCACCACAGATAATCACGGCAAGACATACATCAAGTGTTCTCATAAAAGACTTAATCCGATAAGATAACTTCAAAGGGGAAAGTCAATTCATCACAAGAGAGTAGAGGGGGAGAAACATCATAAGATCCAACTACAATAGCAAAGCTCGGGATACATCAAGATCGTGCCATAGAGGGAACACAAGAGAGAACACGAGAGAGAGAGAGATCAAACACATAGCTATGGTACATACCCTCAGCCCTGAGGGTAAACTACTCCCTCCTCGTCATGGATAGCACCGGGATGATGAAGATGGCCACCGGTGATGGGATCCCCCTCCGGCAGGGCGCCGGAATGGGCTCCCGAGAGGTTTTTGGTGGCTACAGAGGCTTGCGGCGGCGGAACTCCCGATCTATCCTCTGCTCTGGAAGTTTTACGATACGTAGGTATATATGGGTGCAGGGAGTACGTCAGTGGAGCTACGGGGGCCCCACGAGGCAGGGGGCGCGCCCTAGGGGGGTGGGCGTGCCCCCCACCCTCGTGAGCACCTCCTGTATCTTCTGACGTGGGGTCCAAGTCCATCAGGTGGGTTTCCTTCCAAAAATAACTTCTCCAGTTGATTTCGTTCCGTTTTGACTCCATCTGATATTCCGTTTCTTCAAAACACTAAAATAGGCAAAAAAAACAGCAATTCTGGGTTGCGCCTCCGGTTAATAGGTTAGTCCCAAAAATGATATAAAAGTGGAAAATAAAGCCCAATATAGTCCAAAATAGTAGATAAAGTAGCATGGAGCAATCAAAAATTTTAGATACGTTGGAGACGTATCAGGCATCCCCAAGCTTAATTCCTGCTCGTCCTCGAGTAGGTAAATGATAAAAAGAGAATTTTTGATGCGGACTGATACTTTGGCATAATTTCAATGTAAATCTTCTTAATTGTGGTATGAATATTCAGATCCAAAAGATTCAAGACAAAAGTTCATATTGACATAAAAATAATAATACTTCAAGCATACTAACTAAGCAATTATGTCTTCTCAAAATAACATGGCCAAAGAAAGTTATCCCTACAAAATCATATAGTCTGGATATGCTCCATCTTCCCCACAAAAAATATTTAAATCATGCACAACCCCGATGACAAGCCAAGCAATTGTTTGATACTTATGACATTCTCAAAACTTTTTCAATCTCCATGCAATACATGAGCGTGAGCCATGGACATAGCACTATATGTGGAATAGAATGGTGGTTGTGGAGAAGACAAAAAGAGGGAAGATAGTCTCACATCAACTAGGCGTATCAACAGGCTATGGAGATGCCCATCAATAGATATCAATGTGAGTGAGTAGGGATTGCCATGCAACGGATGCACTGGAGCTATAAGTATATGAAAGCTCTACAAAAGAAACTAAGTGGGTGTGCATCCAACTCGCTTGCTCACGAAGACCTAGGGCACTTGAGGAAGCCCATCATTGGAATATACAAGCCAAGTTCTATAATGAAACATTCCCACTAGTATATGAAAGTGACAAAATGAGAGACTCTCTATCATGAAGATCTTGGTGCTACTTTGAAGCACAAGTGTGGTAAAAGGATAATAGCATTGTCCCTTCTCTCTTTTTATCTCATTTTTTATTTTATTTTTTTTGGCCTTTTCTCTTTTTTGGCCTCTTTTTTTATTATTATTTGGGCTTCTTTGGCCTCTTTTATTTTTTTCGTCCGGAGTCTCATCCCGACTTGTGGGGGAATCATGGTCTCCATCATCCTTTCCTCACTTGGGACAGTGCTCTAAAAAAATGATGATCGTCCCACTTTTATTTTTCTTACAACTCAACAATTACAACTCCATTCTTAGAACAAGGTATGACTCTATATGAATGCCTCCGGTGGTGTACCGGGATATGCAATGAATCAAGAGTGACATGTATGAAAGAAGTATGAATGGTGGCTTTGCCACAAATACGATGTCAACTACATGATCATGCTAGCAATATGACAATGATGGAGCGTGTCATAATAAACGGAACGGTGGAAAGTTGCATGGCAATATATCTCGGAATGGCTATGGAAATGCCATGATAGGTAGGTATGGTGGCTGTTTTGAGGAAGGTATATGGTGGGTGTATGATACCGGCGAAAAGTGTGCGGTATTAGAGAGGCTAGCAAAGGTGGAAGGATGGGAAAATGTGTGGATAATCCATGGACTCAACATTAGTTATAAAGAACTTATATACTTGTTGCAAAAATCTAGAAGTTATCAAAGCAAAGTATTACGTGCATGATCCTAGGGGGATAGATTGGTAGGAAAAGACCATCGCTCGTCCCCGACTGCCACTCATAAGGAAGACAATCAATAAATAAATCATGCTCCGAGTTCATCACATAACGGTTCACCATACGTGCATGCTACGGGAATCACAAACTCCAACACAAGTATTATTTAAATTCACAACTAATCAACTAGCACGACTTTGATATTATCACCTCCGTATCTCAAAACAATTATCAAGCATCAAACTTATCTTAGTATTCAACACACTCATAAGAAAGTTTCACATATCTTGAATACCAAGTATATTAACATTAAGCAAATTACCATGCTATTAACGACTCTCAAAATAATATAAGTGAAGCATGAGAGTTCATCTATTTCTTCAAATAAAACCACCATTGTGCTCTAAAAGATATAAGCGAAGTACTAGAGCAAACAACAAACTACTCCGAAAGATATAAGTGAAGAACAATGAGTAGTCGAATAATTATGCAACTACGTGAAGACTCTCCCATTTAATAATTTGAGATCTTGATACTTTATTCGCACAGCAAGCAAAGCTAAAGAAAACTACATTGCAAGGATGGCACAACTCAAGTGAAGAAGCAAAAACTTAGGATCAGCCGATACTAACCGATAGTTGTCGAAGAAGAAAGGTGGGATGCCTACCGGGGCATCCCCAAGCTTAGATGCTTGAGACTTCTTGAAATATTATCTTGGGGTGTCTTGGGCATCCCCAAGCTTGAACTTTTGTGTCTCCTTAATTCCTCTCATATCATGGTTTCTGTTTTTATCAAAAGCTTCATTCACAACAAACTCAACAAGAACTCATGAGATAGGTTAGTATAAACCAATGCAAAACCTTATCATTTTCTACTGTAAAAAATCACTAAAATTATTATTCAACATTGAATACTAAATACCTCTGCATATTTAATACTCCTATCTGCAAGTAGAATCATTAAACAAGCAAACATATGCAAACAATGCAACCATAACAGCAATCTGCCAAAACAGTACAGTCTGTAAAGAATGCAAGAGTCATCATACTTCCCTAACTCCAAAAATTATGAAATAAAATTCCCACTATAATAAATTTATCAGAGCTCAATAATCAAAAAGATTCAACATTATACCACTCTCTGACTTTTCTAGGGAATTTTTTCAACAGCGGTAAACTTTCTGTTTTCAAACAGCAACATGTATACTAGCAAAATAAGCATGGAAAAGGCTATCCTTGACTTCTTATTGAAACTAAAGATGCAAAACACTAATCTAAATAACAGAAAGAAAAAACTAACAAGAGAAAATGACGCTCCAAGAAAAACACATATCATGTGGTGAATAAAAATATAGCTCCAAGTAAAGTTACCGATGAACGAAGACGAAAGAGGGGATGCCTTCCGGGGCATCCCCAAGCTTAGGCTCTTGGTTATCCTTGAATATTACCTTGGGGTGCCTTGGGAATCCCCAAGCTTAGGCTCTTGCCACTCCTTATTCCATAGTCCATCGAATCTTTACCTAAAACTTGAAAACTTCACAACACAAAACTCAACAGAAAACTTGTAAGCTCCGCTAGTATAAGAAAATAAAACCACCACTTAGGTACTGTAATGAACTCATCCTAAATTCATATTGGTGTAATATCTACTGTACTTCAACTTATCTATGGTTCATACCCTCCGATACTACTCATAGATTCATTAGAATAAGCAAACAACACATAGAAAACAGAATCTGTCAAAAACAGAACAATCTGTAGTAATCTGTATCAAACGTATACTTCTGGAACTCCAAAAATCCTACCAAATTAGAAAGACCTGATAAATTTGTGTACCAATACAGATAAAAAAGAATCAGACAAGAAGAACGTTTCTGTGAATTAAAAAAAACTAATTTACTAGGTGCAAAAGTTTCTGATTCTCAGCAGGATCAACACAACTATCACCGTAAGCCATCTAAAGGTCGTACTTGGCACTTTATTGAAACAAAAGCTATAAAACATGATTACTACACTAGAATAATCATGTGGACACACAAAAACAGTAAGGATAAATATTGGGTTATCTCCCAACAAGTTCTTTTCTTTAATGCCTTTCTAGCTAGGCATGATGATGATAATGATGCTCACATAAAAGATAAGAATTGAAACATAACGGGAGCATCATGAAGCATATGACTAGCACATTTAAGTCTAACCCACTTCCTATGCATAGGTATTTTGTGAGCAAACAACTTATGGGAACAATAATCAACTAGCATAGGAAGGCAAAACAAGCATAACTTCAAGAATTTAAGCACATAGAGAGGAAACTTGATATTATTGCAATTCCTACAAGCATATATTCCTCCCTCATAATAATTTTCAGTAGCATCATGACTGAATTCAATAATATAACAAGCACCTAAAGCATTCTTTTCATGATCTACAAGCATAGAAAATTTACTACTCTCCACATAAGCAAAATTCTTCTCATGAATAGTAGTGGGAGCAAACTCAACAAAATAACTATCATATGATTTAAAATTAGGATCAAGATGACAAGTTTCATGGTTATCATTATTCTTTAAGGCATACGTGTCATCACAATAATCATCATAGATAGGAGGCATGCTTTCATCATAGTAAATTTGCTCATCAAAGCTTGGGGGACAAAAAATATCATCTTCATCAAACATAGCTTCCCCAAGCTTGTGGCTTTGAATATCATTAGCATCATGGATATTCAAGGAATTCATACTAACAACTTTGCAATCATGCTCATCATTCACATATTTTATGCCAAGCATTCTATGTAATTCTTCTCCTAGCACTTGAGCACAATTTTCCTTTCCATCATTTTCACGAAAGATATTAAAAAGACGTAACGTATGAGACAAACTTAAATCCATTTTTTTGTAGTTTTTCTTTTATAAACTAAACTAGTGATAAAACAAGAAACAAAAAGATTCGATTGCAAGATCTAAAGATATACCTTAAAGCACTCACCTCCCCGGCAACGGCGCCAGAAAAGAGCTTGATGTCTTCTACACAACCTTCTTCTTGTAGACGTTGTTGGGTCTGCAAGTGCACAAGTTTGTAGGACAGTAGCAAATTTCCCTCAAGTGGATGACCTAAGGTTTATCAATCCGTGGGAGGCGTAGGATGAAGATGGTCTATCTCAAGCAACCCTGCAACCAAATAACAAAGAGTCTCTTGTGTCCCCAACACACCCAATACAATGGTAAATGTATAGGTGCACTAGTTCGGCGAAGAGATGATGATACAAGTGCAAAATAGATAGTAGATATGGGTTTTTCTAATCTGAACGAATAAAAACAGCAAGGTAACTAAAGATAAAAGTGAGCGTAAACGGTATTGCAATGATAGGAAACAAGGCCTAGGGTTCATACTTTCACTAGTGCAAGTTCTCTCAACAATAATAACATAGATAGATAATATAACAAGCCCTCAACATGCAACAAAGAGTCACTCCAAAGCCACTAATAGCGGAGAACAAACGTAGAGATTATGGTAGGGTACGAAACCACCTCAAAGTTATTCTTTCGGATCAATCTATAAAAGAGTTCGAACTAGAATAACACCTTAAGATACAAATCAACCAAAACCCTAATGTCACCTAGATACTCCATTGTCACCTCAAGTATCCGTGGGCATGATTATACAATATGCATCACACAATCTCAGATTCATCCAACCAACATAAAAGTACTTCAAAGAGTGCCCCAAAGATTCTATCAAAGAGTCAAGAACGTGTGCCAACCCCTATGCATAGGTTCCCAATGTCACGAAACCCGCAAGTTGATCACCAAAACATACATCAAGTGGAACATGATATCCCATTGTCACCATAGATAATCACGGCAAGACATACATCAAGTGTTCTCATAAAAGACTCAATCCTATAAGATAACTTCAAATGGGAAAGTCAATTCATCACAAGAGAGTAGAGGGGGATAAACATCATAAGATCCAACTACAATAGCAAAGCTCGGGATACATCAAGATCGTGCCATAGAGGGAACACGAGAGAGAACACGAGAGAGAGAGAGAGATCAAACACATAGCTATGGTACATACCCTCAGCCCCGAGGGTAAACTACTCCCTCCTCGTCATGGATAGCGTCGGGATGATGAAGATGGCCACCGGTGATGGGATCCCCCTCCGGCAGGGCACCGGAACGGGCTCCCGAGAGGTTTTTGGTGGCTACAGAGGCCTGCGGCGGAAGAACTCCCGATCTATCTTCTGTTTTGGAAGTTTTACGATACGTAGGTATATGTGGGTGCAGGGAGTACGTCGGTGGAGCTTCGGGGGCCCCATGAGGCAGGGGGCGCGCCCTAGGGGGATGGGCGCGCCCCCCACCCTCGTGAGAACCTCCTGTATCTTCTGACGTGGGGTCCAAGTCCATCAGGTGGGTTTCCTTCCAAAAATAACTTCTCCAGTTGATTTCGCTCCGTTTTGACTCCGTCTGATATTATGTTTCTTCGAAACACTGAAATAGGCAAAAAAACAGCAATTCTGGGTTGGGCCTCAGGTTAATAGGTTAGTCCCAAAAATAATATAAAAGTGGAAAATAAAGCCCAATATAGTCCAAAACAGTAGATAAAGTAGCATGGAGCAATCAAAAAATTTAGATACGTTGGAGACGTATCACTTGCCACCTTGTCGCTCGCCTCCAAAGCTTGCTCCTTGAGTGTCTCCGTAGTCGTACTCGTCGCTGCACCGTCTTGAAAAAGAGTCAAAGTAGAATTGGCATCATCAATACCACAAAGAGGAATGGCGGTGGAGTCGAACTTAGAAGCGTCGTCTTGGAGCTCATCAGGCTTGGACATCTTGGTCGTCGTGAAGTGTGCTTGGTGTGGAGAAGTGTAACACCCCGGATATAACCTTCCATAATTGTAACTCCAACTCTTGTCATTTTAGGCTATGTGATATGTTATTTCCTCCGTGGTTGGGTTTTTGTCTTTTGTTTTGCATTTTGTTCATGTCATGCATCTCATCTCATAGCATCATGTGCATTGCACCTGCATGTTTTCATAAAGCTTGCATCCGTTCGTAGTTGCCGCATTCCCCCCTTGCCTTCTTAACCGATCCGAGTCCAACCGGGTTTTTCGAGTCCCTCGTGTCTGGCCACCTAACCCCCTTGCCT
This sequence comes from Triticum aestivum, assembly GCF_018294505.1. NCBI lineage: Eukaryota > Viridiplantae > Streptophyta > Magnoliopsida > Poales > Poaceae > Triticum > Triticum aestivum. The sequence goes on along the minus strand of NC_057801.1, from coordinate 322,875,033 downwards.
CCATGGCCTTTTGTCACCCCCTCGCATGTGCGTCCGAAACCTTTCCCGAACCCGACCCGGGTTGTGATTACCGATGAGTACGGATCATCTCCTAACATCTACAAAACATCTCCGTTTTCTTATTTGGACTTCCTAACCTATAGTTTCTCAGCCGTCCGATTTAATCAAAAGGCCCGAACCTAATCCTATTTTCCTATATATAGACCTACCCATCCAAATCAGACCAAACCCTATTTTCTAGGGATCCTCCCCTGTCCAATCTCTGCTGCCACCATCTTCCTCGGGATGCATCCTGAGCCAACCACCTCTCCACCTGCTCGATCCAATCCATCGATCCACTACCTCCCTCAGTTCCCCACCAACCAGAGCCCTCTCATGGCTCCCTTCGATTCCTTCCTCCTCCTGTCCGATGAACCAGCACCGCTCGCCGATCTCGTGCCAGAGGCCTCGACCCCGCCGACAACCATGACCAACAGCAGCTCCATGCGTGCCCCTGCTCCTCCCCAAGCATGCTCCAGCAGGCCATCCTCACCACCCGTTGCCCCTCGCCGGAGCACGCCACCGCCGACGACCTGAACCACCAGGCCGCCCCTCTGCTCCCCTTCGACGTCCCCTTTTTCCTCTCCTTCTCCCTCTCGTCTCACATCTCTCTATCTCTCTCTTTTGCTCCCAGGGAATCGAACGAAGCTCCATCGTGGGACGCCCTCTCCATTCCCGGAGATCCTCGAGCTGACCGGAGCCGTGGGTGAGCTCCTCCACTATGTCTCCCTGCCTTTTCTTCCCCTCGTGTTGCCGCTAATTTCCCCCGCCATGTCATTGTTTTATTGCATAGGACAGCAGCCATGGCCACGGGCAACGAGCTCCTCCACTATTGTCCGTGACGTCGTCAGCCCATGGGACCCGCCTCCCGCGTCTCCTCGTCCGCAGCCCGCCTCCTCTCCTGCTTCCGCCTCCAAGTCCAGCGCCGGCGCCCTGCTTGCCTCCTCTACTTTGCCCCTGTACGAGGTGGACGAGCGCCTCGCTCGCGTTGACCGACCTTGCCCATTCGATCCACCTGCAGTGCCTTCAGGACCCAGCACGCCCCTGCGGGCCTCCCTCTCTGCCAATCGGCCCATGAAGCCCATGGTGAGCCACCTCAAGCCCAGCTCCCCAGCAGATTTCGGCCTGATCTGTTTTTTTACAGATCTGCAATTTTAGCTATTATCCAGGATTTTACTGTTTTACAGAAAAGTCCTTGCACATCATGCATATGATAACTCATTAACCGTGCATCGGATTAAAATGCTTCAAACATGTAAAATGCTTAGAATTTTGTGTAGATTAATAATTTGCCACTTTCATCCATGTTAAATATGTTTAAAATGTTGTTTGTTTAAATTTGCTCAAATGCCATGTTAAAATGCTTTATTTCATAACTAAATAACTGTAGCTCCAATTTTAATAAATTTTATATGTAAATGGGGTGGAAAAAAGCATAGATTAACATGGTTCACTTTGTATTACTGGTTAACAACTCTAAAATATGGTTTAGGGTAGAACAGTACCATTTCTAAAATATGCACATGAGGATTTCCTGGAATTGTTGTTTGTTGTTTCCGGTCTCACTAAAACTTGCCTAGATAGGTAGTTTAATTATGTTTCACCTCTTGCCATGTTTATAACAACATGTAATATTGTTGTGTTCCTAAATGAGAGAGAACTAAATAATTGATGTGGTGTTTCGTCAATATGCAACTCGTTGCATATTGGGCTCCACTTAACTTGTAGTGTTGTTTGTGCATATTGTCATGCCATGCCTCATCAAACCGGACATGCATCATACTTGTTTGTGCATCATGACATATTTATGCTTGTGTGTTTACCATGTTGTTTGCTTCTTTCTGGTTTGCTTCTCTCGTTAGCTTCGGTTTCATTTCGGAGTTGTGAGAATTCGTTCGACTACGTTCGTTTGTCTTCTTCATGGTCTCGTTCTTCTTGCGGGATCTCAGGCAAGATGACCATTACCCTCGATATCACTTCTATCTTTGCTTGCTAGTTGCTTCGTTCTATCGCTATGTTGCGCTACCTATCACTTGTTTACCATGTCTCCCATATTGCCAGGTCAGCCTCTAACCTTTTCACCCTTCCTAGCAAACCGTTGCTTGGCTATGTTACCGCTTTGCTCAGCCTCTCTTATAGCCTTGTTAGTTGCAGGTGAAGTTGAAGATTGCTCCATGATGGACAGGATTATGTTGGGATATCACAATATCTTTTATTTAATTAATGCATCTATATACTTGGTAAAGGGTGGAAGGCTCGGCCTTATGCCTGGTGTTTTGTTCCACCCTTGCCGCCCTATCCGTCATACCGGTGTTATGTTCCTTGATTTTGCGTTCCTTACGCGGTTGGGTGATTTATGGGACCCCCTTGACAGTTCGCTTTGAATAAAACTCCTCCAGCAAGGCCCAACCTTGGTTTTAACATTTTCCACCTAAGCCTTTCTCCCTTGGGTTCTGCAAACTCAAGGGTCATCTTTATTTTTACCCCCCCCGGGGCCAATGCTCGTCGTGAGTGTTGGTCCAACCTGTCAGCCGTCGGTGGCCACCAGGGGCAACTCTAGGCTGGCCTACCGGAAGTTTGGACAATCCGGTGTGCCCTGAGAACGAGATATGTGTAGCTCCTATCGGGATTTGTCGGCACATTCAGCGGCTTTGGTGGTCTTGTTTTACCACTGTCGAAATGTCTTGTAAACCGGGATTCCGAGACTGATCGGGTCTTCCTGGGAGAAGGAATATCCTTCATTGACCATGAGAGCTTGTGATGGGCTAAGTTGGGACACCCCTGCAGGGTATAAACTTTCGAGAGCCGTGCTCGCGGTTATGTGGCAGATGGGAATTTGTTAATATCCGGTTGTAGAGAACTTGACACTTGACTTAATTAAAAGGCATCAACCACGTGTGTAGCCGTGATGGTCTCTTTTCGGCAGAGTCCAGGAAGTGAACACGGTCTTTGTGTTATGATTGTGCGTAAGTAGTTTCAGGATCACTTCTTGATCACTTCTAACTTCTCGACCCTTCCGTTGCTTCTCTTCTCGCTCTTATTTGCGTATGTTAGCCACCATATTTGCTTAGTGCTTGCTGCAAGTCCACCTCATTACCACTTCCTACCCATAAGCTTAAATAGTCTTGATCTCGCGAGTTTTGAGATTGCTGAGTCCTCGTGACTCACCAGATACTATCACAACAGTTGCAGGTGCCGATGATACCAGTGTAGGTGATGCAACCAAGCTCAGATGGGAGCTCAACGAAGATCTTGGTCGTTGCTATGTTTTGTTTCATGTTGATCAGTAGTGGAGCCCAGTTGGGACGATCGGGGATCTAGCAGTTGGGCTATCTTCTTTTCTTTTGGCTTCGTCCGTAGTCGGACTATGTGTGTGCTCTGAATGATGTATGATATGTTTAAGTACTAGTGTGAAGTGGCGATTGTAAGCCAACTCTTTATCCCATTCTTGTTCATTACATGGGATTGTGTGAAGATGACCCTTCTTGCGACAAAACCACAATGCGGTTATGCCTCTAAGTCGTGCTTTGACACATGGGAGATATAGCCGCATCGTGGGTGTTACAAGTTGGTAATCAGAGCCATCCCCGACTTAGGAGCCCCCTGCTTGATCGAATCGCTGATGTTGTTGAGTCTAGAACAAAAATGTTTTGAAGTCTTAGGATTATATATATCGGAGAGTAGGATTCTTTTTACTCCTCAGTCCCTTCGTCGATCTGGTGAGGCCTCCTGACGTAGATTTTTTGTCTTTCCTCTCCTCAAATTTCACTAATGTTTTTTAGGATCACGCGGGTATCTTGGGATCGTTCTGATATTCTTATGACGAGAACACTGTTCTTGGTGCCTCCTGGGGAGTTGAGCTCTGAGGTATTGTCATCATAATTTTATCATTGCAGTTCTGGAATACCTGAGTTTCGCTGACATCGAAAATCTCTTTTATGCAGTTCTTGGTGAGATAACCTCGACGCCACCCAGTACTGGGGAGTTCGGGAGTATTGCCACAACTTGTATAACGGATGCTTTTCGAAGATTGAGGTGCACGATTTCCAAAGGTTTCTTGGTTATGTGTTGATAGATGGATACAGCTTGGATGTAGGGATTGTTAGTTTTGGGTGAGATATATATTGCTTCCCCTGTATCCCCAACACCAGATTGCATAACCAGAAAGTTTCAGGAGTTTATAAGTGGGAATTCAAGTATCTCGTAGGATATCTTTCCAACAGACACATGATAGATATGGGATCTATCATATGTTTGTTTCCAGCTAATTCTGCAAGCCAAATCCTTTGTTTTGTTTTATTTGTGGTATTCGAGTTGCTTTGAAGTCAAATGTTGAATCCATACCTTCCCTAAACGGTGTTCTCATATTGCTATGTGAATACTAATCCTTCTTGATCATCGAGGTCGTCATGATAATTCTTTTCCAACTTGTGTGCTTCTCCTCAAGTGGACCCCATCATTTCGACATTCGCGAGATCAATTCTAAGTTTTCTCAATGGTATCCATTCCATCTGCCCAAGTTGTCTTTGTTTTCCCGCCCTCCCACCCTTTTTCTTCAAGGACTCATATATTTTAATCAATTATCCATTTATTCATGTGAAGTCTCTTCACTCTTTTTCTGTCAATGCTCTTATCCGGTGATTCTTAGGAAGATACTAACAGAGCTTCAAGTTCATCATTCTTCATTCTCATATTATTTTCCGGTGGTTCTAATTCAAACTTTCAGTGTTGATCATATTCTTTTCCTCATGTCAAATGCTTTCTCATGCCGATGCACCTCTTAATATTTCACTTCTTGCTATTATTTTGTCTTGTAGTGCTCAAGATATCTCAGAAGAATCATGTTTCCATTCTTAATCCGTTCAAGTTACTTCGAGGTTTTTCTCTCATTCAATCTTTAATTCTACCGGTGTAACCTCTATTTCAAGCAATCCTTCAACGATGTTTCTTTCAAGTGGGCCCTAACCTACAGGTCTTTTCCCAGGATATTACCTGACTCTTCTAATTTTCCCAGAGCCATTCCCAAATTCTTTTCGAAGTTTGACGTAAGAATAAATTTCATCAGTCAGATGTTTTTTCAAGATCGATTTCAAATTATTTTTCATTGTTGGCTCAACCTCTTTGTTTTTCATTCTCCCGGAGTATCTCAACAATTCATGGTGGTGTTTCTCATCGTCATTCTCAACACAGAAGACCGAAGAAGGATTTCTCTTAAATCTTGCTCCATTCTCTTCAAGTTTCAAGGTTTTAGCTTGATGCCATCCACTCATAATTGTTTTTGATTGTGGAAATACTTTTCAACGACCCGATGCATTTCAGGAGTTGCTTCCTTTCTCGATCATTCGAAGGACATCATTTCTGAATATTACTCATTCTCAGCCTTCAGCTCTTGTTCTCCAAATCTTATCGGTGAATCATTCAAATATCCTGTAATCAGTTCATGATCTCTTCGTTCTCAGGTATCTAAATCCCCTCAAGTATCTTCATTCTTTTTCCAATTCTTCCCGGTGAATTGTGCCTTTGCTACTTTCATTTTTTAGTTCTTATGGTGGTTTGTTCAAGATTTCACTTCCTTTGTTATCATATTAATTCATTCGTTGTTTCCAAATCCTACCGATGGTTTGTTCAAGTTTTTTTCCCAAGTTTGTGCTATGTCTATCCTTAATCCCTCAAGAAGAATAAGTAGTATGCCAAATCCATTGCTTGCCATCTATTTAATTTGATGAAGGATAAGCATACAATAAATCTTATTCTTATTTCCTAGAGGTGATTCAATTCTTTTCTTCCGGAGATTGTTCATGATGAAGTAATTCTCGGTTGTAGTGTTTCATCTTTTCCTTTTCCGGAGTTCCAAGTTTTCTCGGTTATATCATCATGAAGCTTCATCTAAATCATCGCAAGGCTTTACCTTGTGTTTTCAACTTCTCTTTCTTTTTATCATCCTTTTATTACTGGAGTTCTTCATGGAGGCTCTACATGCTGGTTCGTCAAGGGTTCCTTTCATTCTTCATTTTTCTTCAAGATTTCTCTCGAGGTTATGATCCGCCAGACTATACTCAAAAATAAACATGGTGCTCAACACATGTTTTGTTTGAGGAGCTCAAGTATTCTTCATATTGCATTCCAAAGTGCAATTCTTCCTACCTTATCTTTTGAGGCGGTGTTATGTCATTCTTGATAATTTTCCTTCGTGTTTAATGATTCACAAGTTTTCAAGACTGACATATTTAAATCCATCATTTTCAGTTCGTTCAAGAGATCTTTTCAACCAATCAATCTCTTCGTTGGAGTTATCTTGTGTCATATTTCACCTAAAGCCTTCCCTAAGGAATGTTGTTATTGTGGTGATTATCGATGGTCCAAGTTATCTCTCTATCATCTTGGTGGAAGAAGTTTTTCATCTCTTTGGTGCTCTCAATCAAGTCAATGGTTTCCATCAGTGGCCCGTTGTTACCTCATAATTTTGAGATGTTTTTCATAAGCCCACTACAAGCTTATTCGTTTCGTTGTTGATTTTCCAACAACCCCGTATAACCTTCTTGGAAGAGTGCTTTCCAAGCTTATTTGTGGCAGAAGTTGGCATTTCCTTCTCCATTCTGTTATTCCAATGGTCTATCTTCTATTCTTTTTTCCGGAGGCATTGTGATGTTGCTCTTTTCACTCATCATCTCGAAATGTGAGGATCATGTTCTTTTCGTGCTTATCCATTTAACCGGAGTGTTGAGTCATCTCTTCAAGTTCGTTTCATCTTATCAAGTCTTGCATCTCTTTTCAACCGAAGTGTTGTCTGAATTTGATCTTCCTTGTTCCTTGTTTATCTCGTTTCAACCAGAGTGGTTTCAATTCCTTCTTGTCCATTGTACTCGTCATTCGTAGCTTTGCATCCTCCAAGGTTCACATGGTGTTCCTTGTTTCTATTTTCTACCGCAGTGCTCTCAATTGTGTTTAACTCTGTTATATTCTTTCTTTCAACTTTTCAACCTCTTGAGGTTCATGGTTTCACTCGTTCGTCAAATAAGCAACTTAGCTTTACCTTTTCTCTTCCTCTTCCGTTTCTCTCCGGTGCCATCCTAGATCTTGGGACGAGATCCTCTTGTAGTGGTGAGTGGTGTAACACCCCGGATATAACCTTCCATAATTGTAACTGCAACTCTTGTCATTTTCGGCTATGTGATATGTTATTTCCTTCGTGGTTGGGTTTTTGTCTTTTGTTTTGCATTTTGTTCATGTCATGCATCTCATCTCATAGCATCATGCGCATTGCACCTGCATGTTTTCATAAAGCTTGCATCCGTTCGTAGTTGCCGTGTTCCCCCCATGCCTTCTTGACCGATCCGAGTCCAACCGGGTTTTTCGAGTCCCATGTGTCTGACCACCTAACCCCCTTGCCTCCATGGCCTTTTGTCACCCCCTCGCGTGCGTGTCTGAAACCTTTCCCGAACCCGACCCGGGTTGTGGTTACCGATGAGTCCGGATCATCCCCTAACATCTATAAAACATCTCCGTTTTCTTATTTGGACTTCCTAACCTATAGTTTCTCAGCCGCCCGATTTAATAGAAAGGCCCGAACCTAATCCTATTGTCCTATATATAGACCTACCCATCCAAATCAGACCAAACCCTGTTTCCTAGGGATCCTCCCCTGTCCAATCTCCGCCGCCACCATCTTCCTCGGGATCCATCCCGAGCCAACCACCTCTCCACCTGCTCGACCCAATCCATCGATCCACTACCTCCCTCGGTTCCCCACCAACCAGAGACCTCTCATGTCTCCCTTCGATTCCTCCCTCCTCTTGTCCGAGGAACCAGCGCCGCTCGCTGATATCGTGCCCGAGGCCTCGACCCTGCCGACGACCATGACCAATGGCAGCTCCTCTTGTGACCCTGCTCCTCCCCAAGCATGCTCCAGCAGGCCATCCTCACCACCCGTTGCCCCTCCCGGAGCACACCACCGCCGACGACCTGAACTACCAGGCCGCCCCTCTGCTCCCCTCCGCTGTCCCCTTTTTCCTCTTGTTCTCCCTCTCGTCTCACATCTCTCTCTCTCTCTCTCTCTCTCTCTCTCTCTCTCTCTCTTGCTCCTAGGGAACCGAACGAAGCTCCATCGTGGGACACCCTCTCCACTTCCGGAGATCCTCGAGCTGGCCGGAGTCGTGGGTGAGCTCCTCCACTGTGTCTCCCTGCCTTTTCTTCCCCTCGCGTTGCTGCTGATTTTCCCCCGCCCTGTCGTTGTTTTGTTGCATAGGACAGCAGCCATGGCTGCGGGCAACGAGCTCCTCCGCTCGCATCCGTGACATTGTCAGCCCGTGGGACCCGCCTCCCACGTCTCCTCGTCCGCAGCCTGCCTCCTCTCCTACTTCGGCCTCCAAGTCCAACGCCGACGCCCTGCTCGCCTCCTCTGCTTCGCCCTTGTACGAGGTGGACGAGCGCCTTGCTCGCGTTGACCGACCCTGCCCGTTCGATCCAGCTGCAGCGCCTCCAGGACCCAGCACGCCCCTGCGGGCCTCCCTCTCTGCCAATCGGCCCATGAAGCCCATGGTGAGCCACCACAAGCCCAGCTCCCCAGCAGATTTCGGCCCGATCTGTTTTTTTACAGATCTGCGATTTTAGCTATTATCTAGGATTTTACTGTTTTACACAAAAGTGCTTGCACATCATGCATATAATAACTCATTAACCGCGCATCGGATTAAAATGCTTCAAACATGTAAAATGCTTAGAATTTTGTGTAGATTAATAATTTGCCACTTTCATCCATGTTAAATATGTTTAAAATGTTGTTTGTTTAAATTTGCTCAAATGCCATGTTAAAATGCTTTATTTCATAACTAAATAACCGTAGCTCCAATTTTAATAAATTTTATATGTAAATGGGGGGGAAAAAGCATAGATTAACATGCTGCCCTTTGTATTACTGGTTAACAACTCTAAAATATGGTTTAGGGCATTACAGTACCGTTTCTAAAATATGCACATGAGGATTTCCCGGAATTGTTGTTTGTTGTTGTAACGCCCCGGATCCAATGCGCTAGGTGTCTTCCAGTTATTCGCCGTCTTTGCCATGTCATTTGCTTGGTGTTGCATTTTATCATGTCATCATGTGCATTTCATTTTGCATATGTGTTCGTCTCATGCATCCGAGCTTTTTCCCCGTTGTCCGTTTTGCAATCCGACACTCCTATGTCCCCTGGCGCCCCTTTTTGCCACTTTTCGTGTGCGGGTGTTAAAAATTCTCGGAATGGCCCGAGGTTTGCCAAGCGGCCTTGGTACACCACCGGTAGACCGCCTATCAAGTTTCGTGCCATTTGGAGGTCGTTTGATACTCCAACGGTTAACCGGGTAACCGTAAAGCCCTCTTTTGTTGTAGCCCAACACCCCTCCAAAGCGGCCCAATAACCCATCCAAACCCCCTCCATGCTCTCGGTCGTTCGATCACGATCGTGTTGGCGAAAACCGCTCCCCATTTGGACTCTCTTATCTCCCTCTACCTATAAATTTGCCTCTTCCCCCGAAATTCACGGTGCAAACCCTAACTTCCTCCTTCTCGCGCCGCTGGACACATCCGTCGCCGGCCCACGAAATCGCGCCGCCGGACACATCCATCGCCGACCCACGAAATTGCGCCGCCGCCCGCAGCCAACCGGAGCTCGCCACATCACCCGCCGGCCTCCTCTCTCTCCTCCCACCGCCACGGCCTGCCCGGCCCATGACCGGCCCGCACCGGGCCGCACCGGGCCCGACCGCGCCCCGTGCCGCGCCTCCACCCCGCGAGCCCGCCGCCGCCTGGGAGCCCGCGCTCCTCCCGCCGGCATGCCCCATCACCTCCGCCGCCGGCGAACCCCGCCACTCGTTGCCGCCTAGGCAGGTGCCCCGCGGCCGCTGCGCCCCGCGCGCCTCGCCGCCGCCGCCACCGGGCTTCGCCCCGCGCCGGAGCGCCGCCTCGGGTCGCCTCACCGCCTCCGCCGGGCCTCGCCCCGACCTTCCTTGCCGCGGCCGGCCTCCTCCTCACCGGGAACGTCGCGCCCGCGTCGTCAGCTTACAGATCTGCGTCGCCCGGAGCTCGCCGGAGCCGCCCCGCCCCTCGCCGGAGTCCACTCCGGCCAGATCCGCCGCGGGTGGACGAGATCCGCCCGTTTGCCGAACCAAACGCCCGCGCTTGAACTGGATCCCTCCGTCCCGCACGACCCCGTCCAGTTTCGGAGGGTATATGTTTCTTCCAAGTCCCAGTTTTTCAACATTTTGTGCCCATGTTCATCACATCATAACTTCATGTTTTCTGCTTCGTTTTGCATGCCTGATATATCAAAATGTTCCATGTGAGATGCTCTACATTTCATTCCATTGTGCCATGTTTCTTTTGAGTGCATCTTGATGCCCTAGTCATCGTTGCAAGAGTGCTATATGATGTTAACTGCTGTTTGGTAACAGAACTTGTTGTATTTTCTTTTTCGTTGCATTTCGTGTGTGCATCCTATGAGCATGAGCTCTACATGTGTTTTGTACTACATCATGCCATCTTCGCAGTGGTGCCATCCATGTATTTTATTGATTCTTGTAGTGAGTGCATCGAGCTCGTGAAGTAGGGTACTTGTTGTTGCTGTTTTGCTAGTCTGAATCTGTTATATCACGATGCTATGTAAACCTGCTTCTACAAGTCATTCTATGCATAATCTGGAGATGTTCACTAAGGATGATTTGTTATACATGTCATGCACTATCCATTCATGCCCCTGTTTGCATTTATAGCCTCCTGTAACTTGTTGTTATCTTGCTCTAAAATTGCTAAATATTGTTGTTGTCAGCCTGTTAACATTAAGTTTAGTTTTGCCATGTGTTTTGCTAGTGATCCATGCACCCTATGAACTTTCTCTTGCCATGCTTCGCTTCACAAACATGTATTCTTACAGTTGGTTGCCTTTCCATGCCATTTATTGCTCTTTGGTGAGTGGTACAAGCTCACCAACATTCCTACTTATTGTTGTTCCTGCCATGTTTGAATCTGTCATATCACTTGCTATGTTTACATGGGTGCCATCATATTTTCTGTGCCATTTTGGCTCATGGTCAGTAAGGGACTTTTGTTATATGCAATTATTAGATTCATGCCATGCCTTTGGTTGCCATGATAAGTTCCTGTAACATGTTGTTTGATAGCTCTAAACATTGCAACCTGATGTTATTTCTGCCAAGTCTGTAAACTGTTATTATTTGCAATCTTGCCATGTCCTTTTGAGCATGTTCTAGTAGTTTCTGGAGACATCTCAGTGTTCATGTTTTGTCATGCTTTACCTGTACATCACATCCATGCCTTTTGTTATCATGTTAGGGTGCTGTAGCATATTGTTTTGATGCTTGCTAAATGCCTAGTTGCTGTTTTGGACAGCTTGTCCTTTAAACTTGTATAGTGTATGAGTTGAACCGTGGCTCCGTTTTGAGTGTGCTCTATATGAAACTTGCTTGATTTTGCATGAAGTTTCATATTATCATGTTGCATCCTTGTTTTGAGGTGTTTGCTTGATGTTTGGATGCATTTTGTGTCAATGCCATGTTTAACTTGTTTTGCTCATATCTTCTAGGCCGTAGCTCCAAATTAAATGAACTTTATATGTAACTTGACTAGAATCTCGTGTAGATCATCATGGTGCATCTTCACTTGCGGTTTAAAAACTTGAACATAAGGTTTATTCAGTTCGGGACCAACTTCTAAATTTTCATATGAGGACTTACCGGAATTGTTATATGTTGTTTTCGGCCTCATTTAACTTGCTTTGATGTGTTGCTCTTGTTCGCATCATCTCTTGCCATGAGTAGCTTCATGTAGCCTTTGTCATCCATCATGCTTGGTTGAGCATCATGCCTTGTTCATGTGTGGTGTGTTTACTATGTTGTGTGCTTCTTCTCGATAGTTCCTGTTTCGTTGCGATCGTGAGGATTCGTTCGTCTATGCTTGGTTTGTATTCGTCCATTCATCTTCTTCATGGGATCGCTCTTCTTCCTTGCGGGATTTCAGGCAAGATGACCGTCACCTTGGATCTCACTACTATCATTGCTATGCTAGTTGCTTCGTTTTATCGCTTTGCTGCGCTACCTATCGCTTGCTCTTCAAGCCTCCCATTTTGCCATGTCAGCTTCTAACCTCATCACCCTTCCTAGCAAACCGTTTCTTGGCTATGTTACCGCTTTGCTCAGCCCCTCTTATAGCATTGTTAGTTGCAGGTGAAGTTGAAGATTGCTCCATGGTGGACAGGATTATGTTTGGGATATCACAATATCTCTTATTTAATTAATGCATCTATATACTTGGTAAAGGGTGGAAGGCTCGGCCTTATGACTGGTGTTTTTCTCCACTCTTGCCGCCCTAGTTTCCGTCGTACCAGTGTTATGTTCCTGGATTTTGCGTTCCTTACGCGGTTGGGTGATTTATGGGACCCCCTTGACAGTTCGCTTTGAATAAAACTCCTCCAGCAAGTCCCAACCTTGGTTTTACCATTTGCCTCACCTAGCCCTTTCTCCCTTGGGTTTCCGGAGCCCGAGGGTCATCTTTATTTTACCCCCCCCCCCCCGGGCCAGTGCTCCTCCGAGTGTTGGTCCAAACTAGAGCACCGTGCGGGACCATTCCTTGGCAACTTGGATTACGTTGGTACCTGTACGCTTAGCTTATCCGGTGTGCCCTGAGAACGAGATATGTGCAGCTCCTATCGGGATTTGACGGCACAGCGGGTGGTCTTGCTGGTCTTGTTTTACCATTGTCGAAATGTCTTGTAAACCGGGATTCCGAGACTGATTGGGTCTTCCTGGGAGAAGGAATATCCTTCGTTGATCGCGAGAGCTTATCATGGGCTAAGTTGGGACACCCCTGTAGGGCATAAACTTTCGAAAGCCGTGCCCGTGGTTATGTGGCAGATGGGAATTTGTTAATGCCCGGTTGTAGATAACTTGACACCAGATCTGAATTAAAACGCATCAACCGCGTGTGTAGCCGTGATGGTCTATTTTCGGCGGAGTCCTGGAAGTGAACACAGTTTCTGGGTTATGTCTAACGTAAGTAGGAGTTCAGGATCACTTCTTGATCATTATTAGTTGACGACCGTTCTGTTTGCTTCTCTTCTCGCTCTCATTTGCGTATGTTAGCCACCATATCATGCTTAGTTGCTGCTTCAACCTCACCACCTTACCCCTTCCTTTCCCCTTAAGCTTTGCTAGTCTTGATACCCATGGTAATGGGATTGATGAGTCCTCGTGGTTCACAGATTACTACAACAACAGTTGCAGGTACAGGTTATGCGATGATCATGACGCGAGAGCGATGTTTACTTGTTTTGGAGTTATTCTTCTGCTTCTTCTTCGACCAGGGGATAGGTTCCAGGTCGGCAGCCTGGGCTAGCAGGGTGGATGTCGTTCGAGTTTCTGTTTGTGTTTCATCTGTAGTCGGATGTTGCTCTTATGTATTGTGATGTTGTATTCGTGTAGCATTGTATGCCTTTTGTATGTATCCCCGTCTATTATGTAATGTTGATGTAATGATATCCACCTTGCAAAAGCGTCTCAATATGCGGTTCTACCCTTGGTGGGACCTTCGAGTCTCTTTAGGATAGTATCACATATCGGCGTGACAAGTTGGTATCAGAGCCTCGACCGACCATAGGAGCCACCTTGATTGTTGGTCGTTGTTGAGTCTAGAAGAAAACTGATTTCTGAGTCTTGTTATATCGAAGAGTAGGAATTCTTTTTACTCCTCTGCCCCTTCATCGCTCTGGTAAGGAATCTTGATGTAGGTGTTTTGGACTACTTCTCTTCCCTTTCAAATTTTTCTTTAGGATCACGCGGTTAGTTTTTTTGTTTGTTGGTTCTCAGCTCTTTGCATCCGGTGCATTTCTCGTCAAGTTGACTCAAGCCTCTTCATCGTTGCCAAGTTCAATCCTCAGTTGTTTTTCTTTTCCCACCCACCCACCCTTTTCTTCTTGGAGCCGGAGTCCATAATCGAGTATCCATCCTACTCATGCGAAGTCTTTGATTTCTTTCCTCAATGATTTCAACTGGTGTTTTCTCTTCAAGATATTCGTATCTTCCCCCTTCCAAGTTGCCTTTGTTTTCCCGCCCTCCCACCCTCTTCTTCCTGGAGTCTGAGTCTATTTCGACCATCAATTTCATTCGTGCGGAGTATCTTCAGTCTTCCCTCAATTATTTCAACTGGTGAATTCTCATCTTGTTCGTCATTCTTCATCTCTTTTTCTTCTCCGGTGGACTCAATTCAAGTTTTTCGGCTTGATCATATTCTTTTCCTTGGATCAAGTGTTTTTCCTTGCTCGTTCGCCTCTCGCCAGGTTATCCTTCCGGAGTGTTCAAGACATCTCAGGAGATTCGTCTGTGTTCCAATTAATTCGAGGTTATCACCTCATTCAAATATTTCAATTGTTCTGGTGCATCATCTATTTGTTCAACAACCCTTTCCAATGGTGTTTTCTTTTAGTGGGCCCTAACCCACAGGTCTTTTCCCAGGATCTTACCTGACTCTTCTAATTCCCCCGGAGTTTTCTCAATTCTTTTCAATTGTGACATAAGAATGGATCCCATCAGTCACATGCCTTCTCCAAGATCTCTTTCAAATTCTTTTCATTGTTGGCTCAACCCCCTTCGTTTTTCATCCTCCCGGAGTATCTCAGTAGTTTTGGTGGCGTTCCTCGTCGTCATTTGAAGACCGAAGAAGAGTTTTTCCTCTAAATCTTGCCCGTTCTCCCGAAGATTCGTGGTTCTAGCTTCATGTTGTCCTCTCGAATTATTCCATTTGTTAGATATTCCTTTGCTTACCCATCGGGAGCATGTCAGGAGTTGTTTTTCCATTTCTTTCACCGGAGGCCATCATTCCAGTTAGCGTTCTCTATTTATCCCGGTGCTTCGTTCAAGTGTTCTTTAATTAGCTCATGATCTCTTTGTTCTTTTGCATCTAAATGCCCTCTAGCATATTGGTTCATCTAATTCTTCCCAGTGATTCAGTCTCTTTCATCATTCAATTTTGAATTCTTATGGTGGTTCATTCAAGATTCTCTTCCCTTGATTATCGTATTAATTCATTAGTTTCTTTCCAATCCTACCGGTGGTTCATGAAGACCTTCTCAAGTTTTGTGCCATATTCCCCCCTTAATCCTTTTCAACAAGAATAAGTTGTATGCAAATCATTTGCCTCTCATCAATTTAATTGGTGGAGGATAAGCATAACATAATTCTTATCTTAGTTCATCATCGTCAAGTAATCCCTTCCTTCGGAGTTTGTTCGTGATGAATAAACTCTAGTTCCAAGTGTTTTCATATTTTCTTTTCTGGAGTTCAATTTTCTTGGCCATTTCATCGGAACCTCCATCTAAGTCACCACAAGCTTTAATCTTATCCTTTCATCCTTCATTCTATCCAATCATCCTTTTGTCACCGGAGTTCGTCATGGTGGTTCGTCATGATTTAATTCATTCTTCAAGTCTTCATAAAGATTTTGTTGGTGGAGTTCAAGTCTCTTTTCTTCTCGCGTCTCGAAGTGTAATTAATTTTCCGTATTCTTTTGAAGTGTAGTTTTGCATTTCTTCGTTCTTCTAAGCTATCCAATCATTTCCGTTTGTGGCCGGTTATCACCTTATGATCTTGAGATCTTACCTATAAGACCACAACAAGCTTATTCTTTTCATTGTTGATTTTCTCAACAACTCCGTTTAAACCTTCCTTCTAAAGTTGCTTTCAATTTCATTCGTGACACAAGTTGTCATTTTCTTCTCCGTTCTTTTCACTCAACTCTTTCAATTCTTTCCGGAGGTTTTGTGTCATGTCTTCATCAAGTTTCATCCCATCTTCTCAAGCTCGTGTTCTATTCCTCCATGTTTTAGCCCGAGTGTTGCCTAAATCCTTTCAGTCTTATTCGTTTCTTATCTCATTCTAACCGGAGTGGTTTCATAGTCTATCTGATTACGTGAGCATTTGATTCTCGTCATTCTCGTCGTTCCTCTCTTCTTCTCGAGTGCTCTCGATTCTTTGCTTCATATCTTGAGATCTTGTTTCACCTCACCCCTTTTCCCTTCTGTCTCGGTCCTAAGATCTTGGGACGAGATCTCTTGTTAGTGGAGGAGTGTTGTAACGCCCCAGATCCAATGCGCCAGATGTCCTCCAGTTATTCGCCGTCTTTTCCATGTCATTTGCTTGCGTGTTGCATTTTATCATGTCATCATGTGCATTTCATTTTGCATACATGTTCGTCTCATGCATCCGAGCTTTTTCCATGTTGTCCGTTTTGCAATCCGACACTCCTATGTCCCCCGGCGCCCCTTTTTGCCTATTTTCGTGTGCGGGTGTTAAACATTATCGGAATGGCCCGAGGTTTGCCAAGCAGCCTTGGTACTTCACCGTAGACCGCCTGTCAAGTTTCGTGCCATTTGGAGGTCGTTTGATACTCCAACGGTTAACCGGGTAACCATAAAGCCCTCTTTTGTTGCAGCCCAACACCCCTCCAAAGCGGCCCAATAACCCATCCAAACCCCCTCCATGCTCTCGGTCGTACGATCACGATCGTGTGGGCGAAAACCGCTCCCCATTTGGACTATCCTAGCTCCCTCTACCTATAAATTTGCCTCTTCCCCCGAAATTCACGGTGCAAACCCTAACTTCCTCCTTCTCGCGCCGCCGGACACATCCGTCCCGCGCCGGACGAAATCACGCCGCCGCCCGCAGTAAACCGGAGCTCGCCACATCACTCGCCGGCCTCCTCTCTCTCCTCCCACCGCCGCGGCCCGCCTGGCCCACGGCCGGCCCGCCCCGGGCCGTGCCGGGCCCGACCGCGCCCCGCGCCGCGCCTCCGCCCCCGTGAGCACGCGCCGCCGCCTGGGAGCCCGCGCACCTCCCGTCGGCGTGCCCCATCGCCTCCGCCGCCGGCGAACCCCGCCGCTCGGCGCCGCCTAGGCGGGTGCCCCGCCGCCGCTGCGCCCCGCGCGCCTCTCTCGTGCCTCGCCACCGCCTCCGCCGGGCTTCGTCCCGCCACCGGCATCCCGCCCTGCGCCGGAGCGCCGCCTCCCGTCGCCTCACCGCCTCCGCCGGGCCTCGCCCCGACCTTCCTTGCCACGGCCGGCCTCCTCCTTGCCGGGAACGTCGCGCCTGCGTCACCGGCTTCCGGATCCGCGTCGCCCGGAGCTCGCCGGAGCCGCCCCGCCCCTCGCCGGAGTCCACTCTGGCCAGATCCGCCGCGGGTGGACGAGATCCACCCGTTTGCCGAACCAAACGCCCGCGCCCGAACCGGATCCCTCCGTCCCGCACGACCCCGTCTAGTTTCGGAGGGTATATTTTTCTTCCAAGTCCCAGTTTTTCAACATTTTGTGCCCATGTTCATCGCATCATAACTTCATGTTTGCTGCTTCGTTTTGCGTGCATGATATATCAAAATGTTCAATGTGAGATGCTCTACATTTCATTCCATTGTGACATGTTTTTTTGAGTCCATCTTGATGCCCTAATCATCGTTGCAAGAGTGCTATATGATGTTAACTGCTGTTTGGTAACAGAACTTGCTGTTTTGTCTTTTTCGTTGCATTTCGTGTGTGCATCCTATGAGCATGAGCTCTACATGTGTTTTGTACTACATCATGCCATCTTCGCTGTGGGCCATCCATGTATTTTGTTGATTCTTGTAGTGAGTGCATCGAGCTCGTGAAGTAGGGTACTTGTTGTTGCTGTTTTGCTAGTCTGAATCTGTTATATCACGATGCTATGTAAACCTGCTTCTACAAGTCATTCTATGCATAATCTGGAGATGTTCACTAAGGATGATTTGTTATACATGTCATCCACTATCCATTCATGCCCCTGGTTGCATTTATAGCCTCCTGTGACTTGTTATCTTGCTCTAAAATTGCTAAATATTTTGTTGTCAGCCTGTTAACATTAAGTTCAGTTTTTCCATGTGTGTTGCTAGTGATCCATGCACCCTATGAACTTTCTCTTGCCATGCTTAGCTTCACAAACATGTATTCTTACTGTTGGTTGCCTTTCCATGCCATTTATTTCTCTTTGGTGAGTGGTACAAGCTCACCAACATTCCTACTTATTGTTGTTCCTGCCATGTTTGAATCTGTCATATCACTTGCTATGTTTACATGGGTGCCATCATATTTTCTGTGCCCTTTTGGCTCATGGTCAGTAAGGGACTTTTGTTATATGAAATTATTAGATTCATGCCATGCCTTTGGTTGCCATGGTAAGTTCCTGTAACATGTTGTTTTATAGCTCTAAACATTGCAACCTGATGTTATTTCTGCCAAGTCTGTAAACTGTTATTATTTGCAAGCTTGCCATGTCCTTTTGAGCATGTTCTAGTAGTTTCTGGAGACATCTCAGTGTTCATGTTTTGTCATGCTTTACCTGTACATCACATCCATGCCTTTTGTTATCATGTTAGGGTGTTGTAGCATATTGTTTTGATGCTTGCTAAATGCCTAGTTGCTGTTTTGGACAGCTTGTCCTTTAAACTTGTATAGTGTATGAGTTGAACCGTGGCTCCGTTTTGAGTGTGCTCTATATGAAACTTGCTTGGTTTTGCATGAAGTTTCATATTATCATGTTGCATCCTTGTTTTGAGGTGCTTGCTTGATGTTTGGATGCATTTTGTGTCAATGCCATGTTTAACTTGTGTTGCTCATATCTTCTAGGCCGTAGCTCCGAATTAAATGAACTTTATATGTAACTTGACTAGAATCTCGTGTAGATCATCTTGGTGAATCTTAACTTGCAGTTTAACAACTTGAACATAAGGTTTATTCAGTTCTGGACCAACTTCTAAATTTGCATATGAGGACTTACCGGAATTGTTATATATTGTTTCCGGCCACATTTAACTTGCTTTGATGTGTTGCTCTTGTTTGCATCATCTCTTGCCTTTGTCATGGTAGCCTTTCTCATGCATCATGCTTGGTTGAGCATCATGCCTTGTTCATGTGTGGTGTGTTTACTATGTTGTGTGCTTCTCGATAGTTCCTGTTTTGTTGCGATCGTGAGGATTTGTTCGTCTACGCTTGGTTCGTCTTCGTCCGTTCATCTTCTTCATGGGCTCGTTCTTCTTCCTTGCGGGATTTCAGGCAAGATGACCGTCACCTTGGATATCACTACTATCATTGCTATGCTAGTTGCTTCATTCTATCGCTTTGCTGCGCTACCTATCACTTGCTCTTCAAGCCTCCCAATTTGCAATGTCAGCCTCTAACCTCATCACCCTTCCTAGCAAACCGTTGCTTGGCTATGTTACTGCTTTGCTCAGCCCCTCTTATAGCATTGTTAGTTGCAGGTGAAGTTGAAGATTGCTCCATGGTGGACAGGATTATGTTTGGGATATCACAATATCTCTTATTTAATTATTGCATCTATATACTTGGTAAAGGGTGGAAGCCTCGGCCTTATGACTGGTGTTTTGTTCCACTCTTGCCGCCCTAGTTTCCGTCATACCAGTGTTATGTTCCCGGATTTTGCGTTCCTTACGCGGTTGGGTGATTTATGGGACCCCCTTGACAGTTCGCTTTGAATAAAACTCCTCCAGCAAGTCCCAACCTTTGTTTTACCATTTGCCTCACCTAGCCCTTTCTACCTTGGGTTTCCGGAGCCCGAGGGTCATCTTTATTTTACCCCCCCCCCCCCCGTGCCAGTGCTCCTCCGAGTGTTGGTCCGAACTAGAGCACCGTGCGGGACCATTCCTTGGCAACTTGGATTACGTGGGTACCTGTACGCTTAGCTTATCCGGTGTGCCCTGAGAACGAGATATGTGCAGCTCCTATCGGGATTTGTCGGCACAGCGGGTGGTCTTGCTGGTCTTGTTTTACCATTGTCGAAATGTCTTGTAAACCGGGATTCCGAGACTGATCGGGTCTTCCTGGGAGAAGGAATATCCTTCGTTGATCGCGAGAGATTATCATGGGCTAAGTTGGGACACTCCTGCATGGTATAAACTTTTGAAAGCCGTGCCCACGGTTATGTGGCAGATGGGAATTTGTTAATGTCCGGTTGTAGATAACTTGACACCAGATCCGAATTAAAACGCATCAACCGCGTGTGTAGCCGTGATGGTCTCTTTTCGGCGGAGTCCGGGAAGTGAACACGGTTTCTGGGTTATGTCTGACGTAAGTAGGAGTTCAGGATCACTTCTTGATCATTATTAGTTGACGACCGTTCCGTTTGCTTCTCTTCTCGCTCTCATTTGCGTATGTTAGCCACCATATCATGCTTAGTTGCTGCTTCAACCTCACCACCTTACCCCTTCCTTTCCCCTTAAGCTTTGCTAGTCTTGATACCCATGGTAATGGGATTGCTGAGTCCCCGTGGCTCACAGATTACTACAACAACAGTTGTAGGTACAGGTTATGCGATGATCATGACGCGAGAGCGATGTTTACTTGTTTTGGAGTTCTTCTTCTGCTTCTTCTTTGATCAGGGCATAGGTTCCATGTCGGCAGCCTCGGCTAGCAGGGTGGATGTCGTTCAAGTTTTTGTTTGTGTTTCATCTGTAGTCGGATGTTGCTCTTATGTATTGTGATGTTATATTCGTGTGGCATTGTATGGCTTTTGTATGTATCCCCATCTATTATGTAATGTTCATGTAATGATATCCACCTTACAAAAGCGTCTCAATATGCGGTTCTATCCTTGGTGGGACCTTCGAGTCTCTTTAGGATAGTATCGCATATTGGGCGTGACAGTTATTTCCGGCCTCACTTAAACTTGCCTAGATAGGTAGTTTAATTATGTTTCACCTATTGCCATGTTTATAACAACATGTAATATTGTTGTGTTCCTCAACGAGAGAGAACTAAATAATTGATGTGGTGTTTCATCAATATGCAACTCGTTGCATATTGAGCTCCACTTAACTAGTAGTGTTGTTTGTGCATATTGTCATGCCAGGCCTCATTAAACCGGACATGCATCATACTTGTTTGTGCATCATGATATGTTTATGCTTTTGTGTTTACCATGTTGTTTCCTTCTTTCCGGTTTGCTTCTCTCGTTAGCTTCGGTCTCATTCTGGAGTTGTGAGGATTCGTTCGACTATGTTCGTTTGTCTTCTTCATGGACTCGTTCTTCTTGCGGGATCTCAAGCAAGATGACCATTACCTCGATATCACTTCTATCTTTGCTTGCTAGTTGCTTCGTTCTATCGCTATGCTGCGCTAGTTGTCACTTGTTTACCATGCCTCCCATATTGCCATGTCAGCCTCTAACCTTTTCACCATTCCTAGCAAACCATTGTTTGGCTATGTTACCGCTTTGCTCAGCCCCTCTTATAGCGTTGTTAGTTGCAGGTGAAGTTGAAGATTGCTCCATGATGGACAGGATTATGTTGGGATATCACAATATCTCTTATTTAATTAATGCATCTATATACTTGGTAAAGGGTAGAAGGCTCGGCCTTATGCCTGGTGTTTTGTTCCACTCTTGCCGCCCTAGTTTCCGTCATACCAGTGTTATGTTCCTTGATTTTGCGTTCCTTACGCGGTTGGGTGATTTATGGGACCCCCTTGACAGTTCGCTTTGAATAAAACTCCTCCAGTAAGGCCCAACCTTGGTTTTAACATTTGCCACCTAAGCCTTTTTCCCTTGGGTTCTGCAGACTCAAGGGTCATCTTTATTTTTACCCCCCCCCCGGGCCAATGCTCATCGTGAGTGTTGGTCCAACCTATCAGCCGCCGGTGGCCACTAGGGGCAACTCTGGGCTGGCCTACCGGAAGTTTGGACAATCCAGTGTGCCCTGAGAACGAGATATGTGTAGCTCCTATCAGGATTTGTCGGCACATTCGGGCGGCTTTGCTGGTCTTGTTTTACCATTGTTGAAATGTCTTGTAAACCGGGATTCTGAGACTGATCGGGTCTTCCTGGGAGAAGGAATATCCTTCGTTGACCGTGAGAGCTTGTGATGGGCTAAGTTGGGACACCCCTGTAGGGTATAACCTTTCGAGAGTCGTGCCCGTGGTTATGTGGCAGATGAGAATTTGTTAATATCCGGTTGTAGAGAACTTGACACTTGACTTAATTAAAAAGCATCAACCGCATGTGTAGCCGTGATGGTCTTTTTTCAGCGGAGTCCGGGAAGTGAACACGGTCTTTGTGTTATGATTGTGCATAAGTAGTTTCAGGATCACTTCTTGATCACTTCTAACTTCTCGACCGTTCTATTGCTTCTCTTCTCGCTCTTATTTGTGTATGTTAGCCACCATATTTGCTTAGTGCTTGCTGCAAGTCCACCTCATTACCACTTCCTACCCATAAGCTTAAATAGTCTTGATCTCGCGGGTTTTGAGATTGCTGAGTCCTCGTGACTCAGCAGATACTATCACAACAGTTGCAGGTGCCGATGATACCAGTGTAGGTGATGCAACCGAGCTCAGATGGGAGCTCAACGAAGATCTTGGTCGTTTCTATGTTTCATTTCATGTTGATCAGTAGTGGAGCCCAGTTGGGACGATCAGGGATCTACCAGTTGGGTTATCTTCTTTTCTTTTGGCTTCGTCCGTAGTCAAACTATGTGTGTGCTCTGAATGATGTATGATATGTTTAAGTACTTGTGTGAAGTGGCGATTGTAAGCCAATTCTTATCCCATTCTTGTTCATTACATGGGATTGTGTGAAGATGACCCTTCTTGCGACAAAACCACAATGCAGTTATGCCTCTAAGTCGTGCTTCGACACGTGGGAGATATAGCCGCATCATGGGCATTACAAGAAGCCTTGGCCTTCAAGAGTTCTTATTCCGCCTTGAGAGAACCAATGTAGTAGTCATCGAGGGACTTGTAGTTCTCATGGAAGATAGTATTGGAGATGTCGTTGTGCAATCCCATCAGTGGAACTTCATCAAAATGGGGTCGTCCATGCCGTCTCATCGCAAGGCAATCTTCATCTCCTTGAAGTACTCGTCGATGGACTTGGATCCTTGGATGGTGTTCTCCAATTGGCGTAGAAGTTGTTCTGTGTAGGTTGGAGGCACGAACTCTCGCTGCAAAGCTGTCTTTGTCTTGGGCCAACTCATGTCGTACCTCGCTGAAGGTGTGTGAAGCCACCATGTCGAGGCATAGTCGTGAAGTTTCTTATGGTGCACTTCACTTGATCTTCGGGAGGAACCTGATGTAGCTTGAGGTAGTTGTCCATCAAGCGCTCCCACTCGAGATACTCCTCGGGTTCTTGAGTCTAATAGAAAGCAATCGCGTGGTCAGTGTCGAGGTCGTAGTAGCTCTTGGAAGTCACGGACTTGAGCTTGGGGAGCTTCTCTTGAGGTGCTTGTGGGATAAGATGCCGCATGTCCAAAGGCGAAGATGCCTTGAGGTCACTTGGCGAAGATTCCAAGGGAGATGGTTAAGTCGTTGAGCGGTTGTTGGTGTGGAGTTCTTGACCTTCACATCCTTGTCGGTGTTGGCGTCGATGTCGATGTGATCTTGCCGGAGATGGTAGCTCGAAAGCATGTGCACTAGAGCGTCTTCTCGAATATGAGGAAGACCACTTGTAGGCCTTGATGATGGCTTTGATCTCCTCCATTTGATCATCCATCTTGACGTTCAAGTTGTTCATGGCATCGAACTTGTCGTTCTTGTTGTAGACTACAGGAGGTGTGCTTTGCTTATCCATCACAAGACTTGAGTAGAGGTGAGTAGGAAATGAGATAAAACATACTAAGTTACCTTTTCCCAAAGTTGAGGATGTATCCCGTTTCACTCAATATGAAATGAAAGAATAGTGGAAATGGTACTGGACTTGTTCACTCACACCTATCAAGTAAAGCTTATGGAGTAGCTTGGTTAGGATAGCGGCACAAAAATTTGATGCAAAATGTTAGCAAGAGTCAATAATGTTGAAAGAGATTCACAAATTCGCAAGTGAAACAAGTAGACCAATAGCAATGAATGGCACACGAAAATGCACACACGGATGGATAAATGGGGTCGTGAAACCAAGGAATGAGCACCAAATGTGGAATCCACGGAAAACACTCGTGATGCACAACTCAAGAGAGACGCTAGCACGATTGCTCAATAGGCGGATACGACACTTGTGCAAAACCTATAAGATGCAAAAATTAGCAACTTCTATCCCACGTATGCTATGTATGTATGGTTCCCGGTGTTCTTCTCAAGATGATCCAAGATGACCGGATATGACAATCTTAAGTGCAATGTGGTATGATGTTATGGCTATTGCTTACAAGCTCTTTGCTCTTTATCTTTTGCTTAAAAGCTTATTCTCTTTTTTTGTATGGCCACTTTTGCACAATGCACAAACCAAGATAGCAATTGTGTATGCGGGAACAATTTTGTGACACAAGAGATGATATGATACCAAGATGATACCAATATGATATGGTAGGTATGCAATGGAAGGTGTCGATCAATGATCACTAATGCGCACAAGTAACATTGTCGGAAATACTCAAATGGCTAGTCTCGATAGGCAAGTGACGCAAAATGTGCTAGGGGTTATCAATGCAGTTGCAAGGGGAATATACAATGGTGTCGTCAAGGTTACCGTCCTTGGCAATGATGAGAGGCGGTGTTGTCGATGTCGACCCGTTCCTAGTTAGCAGAAACACCCTAGGAAACGGAAAAGTCGCGAACACAAAATCTCAAGTGTCAAATGTCAAATGGTGGTAGATGGAAAGCGGTGGTGGTTGGCACTTGGCAATGCGGAAGTGGGATGGTGGGCTATGCGAGTCGGAGTTAAAGTCGCCGTCCCTAAGTAGCCGAAACACCTTAGGAGACACAAGCCACAACTCAAGCAAGCTCAAACAAAATTGGGTTAAGTTGGGTTGGTGGAAGTGGTGGTGGTGGTTGAAGAAGAAGCAACCATCCATGAGTAGCCTGAACACCTTAGGAGACTCTAATCACAACTCAAACAACCACAAATGGAATGGTGAACAAAATGGGTTAGGTTGCGGAAGTCGGTGGTGGTAATGCGGATGATATGGTGGTGGCCCTAGGAAAAGATGCCAAAGTTCTGAAACATTGATGGAGTCAAATGATGTTGGTGATATTTTTGGGATGGGGGGTGTCAATAGCTTCAAAACGAGCTAAAGAACTTTAAAATTGGACTCCGGATAAATTAGTTATGGTCGAAACAAGAATTCAGCACAGTCAGTTTCAGGGTTACCCGGACATCCGGGAGTAGGTCCGGATGATCCGCGTTCGTCAACCGTATTTATGTCTTGTGGGGCATATGGACATCCTGGAGATGGTCCAGCTGATCCGGGTGGATCCGGATGATCCGGGAGCACCTCCGGATGATCCGAGCAGGTCAAACTGCTTGGGATTTCCTCTCGGGGACGAATTTTTGGGCGGAAATTGGATGATTTCGGGGCAAAAATTGCGGAGATTTCATGGATGAAAGATGTAGAAACTTGGGGGAAAGCTAGATCCACTTGAAACTAAGCATATCCATGGATCAAAATCAACAAAAAATCATCAAAACCAACAAGTCAAAAAAAATTGGGGCTATTTTTGGTGGGGATTTTCGAAATTGGGGAAGAACACAAAAAAATAGGCTAGAAAAAGAGGGTAGGGGATCCAAATTCATGATCAACGTGGCTCATGATACCAAGATGATTTAGGGTAGAACCCTAGCGGCGTGATCTTTCATGATTGGAGTGGGATCCATCGAAGAACATGAAGAACACGGGGAAGAACGGGGATAAATCACAAGGGAAACACTCAAGAACAAGTCCTATCACGAATCCACTAGACAATCAAACACACAAGATCACAAGGTACATGAACAACAAAAGGAAAGATACAAGGTAGAGTTCATCTCCAAAAGGAGGTCTTGATGGGGGTCCTCCCATGAGGGGGTCTTGATGATATCCCACAGGATCTTCTCCTAGATGGAGGTCTTGGCCTCCAATAGAGTAGTGCTCTCTCTCTTTCTCTCTCTCTCTCTCTCTCTCTCTCAAGAGGAGGAGTGGTTGGAGCAAAGCTCACACACAGATGAGCTATCACTTTGATTCCCCTAGAAATGGGGAGGAGTAGGTCTATTTATAGTCTAAGCCACGAAGGGGTAAGTGAGGGGGCGGAATGGGTACATGGGCCTCGGCCCGAAACATTACACACAGGCAAGGCCCGTATGATCTGGATGGCGGTCCGGATGATCCGGCCATCAGCCCGAATGATCCGGGAGCAGGTCCGGATGACCCGGCTTCATGGTGAAGCTACGGGTGTCATTGCTGCAGTTATCCGGATAATTCGGGGGGACGTCCGGATGATCCGACTAGGCCCGGATGATCCGGACGGACATGCGGATGTCCGTCCTGACTCCAGTAGCCGCTCCGTCTTCTTCTTCTTTCTTCCGTCTTCTCTTCCACGCTTCCCTCGCGGACGGTGTAGTCGGTCCTTGGCACTTGCACTCCTCCTTGACATCCGTGAGGCTCCGACAATACCTATTCATACACATGGGAGAAGTGTCAAGTAGTATACCATCCTCGCAGGGGTCAAGTGAGCACGTGTAAAGGAGATGATTCACCTTTGTGTATGTGAAGTAGATGTCACACGTGTCACTTTCCAAATGGACTCTTGGCATGGTGATGTCCGTAGGATGCTTCGCTTCAAAAACCCATTAGGCGGGTAAATATTTTTGAGATTGCGAGGGAGTAGATATTTTCGAGAGCGGCAGGGAAGCCTTCTGGAGCCCAGTCTACTGTGATGATGTGGGTGATAGGGGCATAGGCGCGACACACGGGTAGTCCGTGGGAACCGTGTTTATTGCGTACCCGATCGAAGATGGTTGCTGCATCCGACTCACCTGATGTTTATAAATTTGGCCAAAAAAATGCGGGAAATGGTCAGGACATGAACACACTTGCATGTGGACGAAATATATGTATGAAAAGGGTAGTTTTATGTTCAAATACCCAATGAACAACTTTGATGTGGCACCTATCGCACAAAGCGCACGTTATTATTGCTACCCCCCCCCCCACACACACACACACTTCATGTTGGCGAGAGGGGAATCCTAGCTATGAATGCATGCCCCCAAATAGCTAGGTCTGACATCACACCCTAACGTAACACAAAACCGAAAGGAGTAATCATGCTCACCCCCCCCCCCTTTGCTCCCGGTCAAATGTGGACCGTGTGCGGGCCCACAAATGTGTGCTTGTGGCGCAAAATGGGTGAGGCCACATACGAACCACACCTGCCAGTGGCCCAATATGTGTGTGTGTGTGTGTGTGTGTGTGAAAACAGTGTGGCGTGATATTTAAATACCCAATTCGCAAATTTGATGTGGCACATGTGCCTCACAAATTAAACGGACATCCCCGGCCCCACGTGGTTCAGCAAATGTGAAGTTGCCCCCCCCCCGACACACACACACATACACCTACACACTTTGATTCGGTGGGAGGGGGCATCTCACCAAGACATATTGTAACACTGACCAAGAAGAATCACCACCTTGGTTGTATAACCTCTCTCGTTGTTGGGTCAAAGTGATGGAGGACGCCAACATGCGGCCCCACAAATAGGCTAGCTTGTCGCCGATAACAACGTGAGGGAGTGCCTGAAGACAACCACTACATGCATGTGGCCCAAACATATGTATGGAAGTGTTATGTGGTGTTTGAATATACCCAATGTACAACTTTGATGTGGCACCATGCTTCTGGAACCGAAAAGTCCCCACGCGGAGCGAGGGTTCATGACGCGCATAGTATATATATATATGGATTCATGTGTATGCTTATGCTCAGACTTAGGTCTAGAATCTCACCATGATCAACGTACGACTATACAATAACCCGAACCAAGAGAAGAAGAATCCACCCTGGTAACCTCTCCCATTGTCGGTTGAAGTGATGGACGTCCACGCCGGGCCATGAATATATAGGTTGTCGATGATAACCAAGCGAGGGATAGTGTCCAAAGACAACCACTTCATGCATGTTCCCCAAACATATGTATGGACATGCATGATGCATTCATATGTTTGAATACCAAAAGCACACCATTTTGATGTGGCGCATGCATCGAAAATCGCACAGTCCCCACACAGAGCGAGGTTCATGACACGACACGTGCTTGCCCCCCCCCCCCCCGCGGCCCCGACTTCGATCCGGTGGGAGGTATTCATGCATACACATGTGCTCAGTATATTATGTGATCTCACAGCATGACATGTACCGTATAAGACGAACCAAAATTTACTCCCCTCCTAAGTATAAGTCAAATTAACCTCTATCGATGTCGGTCAAAGTGATTCACCAAGCGGACACACATATGGATGAAGCATCTCATCGATAACCTTAAAATAATCCTCCTTGTTCATCAGATTTACCTCTCTCATTGGGTCAAATTAGATGGACGACGACCTCGTGGGACCATGGAGGGAACCGTTGCAGGCGAGTAAGTGACAACCATCATCTGCACGTGTCCCAAAGAGGTGTTGGTGATGTTTGAATACCCAATATGCACAACTTCGATGTGGCACCTGCCTCGGAAACTGAAACATCCCCACACGGAGCGAGATCGTTCATGGCATGTGTGTAGTATGTGTTGGCCCCTCCTCCCCTCCTCGACACGTACTATATACTCCTACCGCAACACAAACCAAAAAGAAAACCTCCTTGTTAGTCAAATTAACCACTGCTACCTATTGAGCTTGCGTTGGTTTTTCCCTTGAAGAGGAAAGGGTGATGCAGCAAAGTAGAGTAAGTATTTCCCTCAGTTTGAGAACCAAGATATCAATCGAGTAGGAGACAACACACAAGTCACGGAATAGATGCAGAAACAATCAACAAACTTGCACCCAACACGATAAAGGGGTTGTCAATCCCTTCATGGTTACTCACAAAAGTGAAATCTGATAGAGATAGATAAATGGTAAAGTAAATATTTTTGGTATTTTTGGTTTATAGATTGGAAAGTAAAAGATTTCAAAATAGTAGATCGGAAACTAGTATGATGAAAAAGAGAACTTGCATGATGGAGAAGAGACTCGGGGGCATAGGTTTCACTAGTGGCTTCTCTCAAGATAGCAAATATTACGATGGGTGAACAAATTACTATCGAGTAATTGATAGAAGAGTGCATAATTATGACGATATTTAAGGCAATGATCATGAATATAGGCATCACGTCTGTGTCAAGTAGACTGAAACGATTCTGCATCTACTACTATTACTCCACACATCGACCACTATCCAGCATGCAGCTAGAGTATTAAGTTCATAAAGAACGGAGTAATGCATTAAGTAAGATAACATGATGTAGATGAATTAACTCAAGCAATATGATGAAAACCCCATCTTTTTATCCTCGATGGCAACAGTACAATATGTGCCTTGCTGCCCCTACTATCACTGGGAAAGGACACGGCAAGATTGAACCCAAAGCTAAGCACTTCTCCCATTGCAAGAAAAACCAATCTAGTAGGCCAAATTAAACCGATAATTCGAAGAGACTTGCAAAGATATCAAATCATGCATATAAAAATTCAGAGAAGACTCAAATAATATTCATAGATAATATGATCATAAAGGCACAATTCATCAGATCTCAGCAAACACACCGCAAAAGAATATTACATCAAATAGATCTCCAAGAACATCGAGGAGAACATGGTATTGAGAATCAAAAAGAGAGAAGAAGCAATTGAGCTACCAGCTATGGACTTGTAGGTCTGTGGTAAACTACTCACACTTTATCAGAAGGGTAATGGTGTTGATGTAGAAGCCCTCCATGATCAAATCCCCCTCCAGCAGGACGCCGGAGAAGGCCCCTAGATGGGATCTCACGGGTACAGAAGGTTGCGGCGGAGGAAGCGTTTTCGTGGCTCCCCCTGATGTTTTTGTGATATAAGAGTATATATATAGGCAAACGAACTAAGTCAGAAGAGCTTCAAGGGGATCACGAGGTAGGGGGCACGCCCTCCACCCTCGTGACCGCCTCGTTTAGTCTCTGACTTCATCTCCAAGTCTCCTAGTTTGCTTCTTGTCCAAGAAAGATCATCGCGAAAGTTTCATTCCATTTGGACTCCGTTTGGTATTCCTTTTCTACGAAACTCTAAAACAGGCAAAAACAGAAACTGGCACTGGGCTCTAGGTTAATATGTTAGTCCCTAAAATAATATAAAATAGCATATAAATGCATATTAAACATCCAAAACAGATAATATAATAGCATGGAACAATAAAAAGTTATAGATACGTAGTAGACGTATCAACCACCGTCGTTGGGTCAAAGTGATGGAGGACAGCCTCGCGGGCCCACGGATGGAAGCATCGTATGCGAGTGACTGTCCTATATGACGCGTAATATATGTTGTCTGCACCCTTTCGATGCGTACTATATATATACTCCTACCGTACATAACACAAACCAAAAGATGACCATCCTTGTTGGTCAAATTAACCTCTCTCGATGCAGGTCATAGTGATGGACGACGACCTCGCAGGCCCACTGAGAGCGTCACATGGGAGTGAATGTCCTAACCACCGCATGCGTGTGGCCCAAATATGCATGTCAAACTTTTTTTGCAGCGAACACGCGATCAAAGTAGTTTAGTGTTGAAAATTGAAAAAAAAGATATCATTCATCCATTTTTATATATTGATTGATTTCCTAGGGATTTAATGTGCAAAAATCAAATTTGAGCTACATGAGACCCGTGACCAGGGGCGGGCCTAGTTCAATTCATGGGTATTCATTATTTTTGTCAAAATAATTGATGTCTACAATGTATATTATGTACATGTATATGGAAATTAATGAAACCGAGACAAAATGAGAGCCTATAAAGCTTTTAGCCCATGTTCTGGTGTCACCTGACATGGCCTAGTAGCCATATCCCATGCTCGCGCCCCATTAAAAAATAGTTGCGGCCTGCCTGATTGCACCGCACTAAACACGACAGGTTCCCTCATAAAAAAGAACACGACAGGTCAAAGGGTGTGTCGCCTCCCCGAACTGTCAATTCTGATCGCTGGTCATCTTTCCACGTTAGCACCTCAGCAGCACAGCTAGACAGGGCACGATGCACATGACAAGGGCGGGCGTGGCTGTGGCCATGGGCCGGTGGGCGGCAACACGGCGCAGACATATCGTATGCGACATGGGGTATTCGTCTCGAATTACCTACCTCAATGCTCGGGATCAGGATAGACTGTGTCACATTCTGCTTGCTATGCAGCGTCCACTTTCCCACATGTGTACAAACAACAAAAGCATCAAGTTATTTTGCTTGGTAGGCTTTCTATTTTAGCATATTGAAATTTTTGATTTGTTTGCACTTTACAGCGAATTCATGTATTGTTCAAACAAGATAAATTGAGAATTTGCTTGAGTTACTAAGTCACATTAATATTGTTTGAAGTTTGCAATGTAGGTTTGCAATACGAGAATCTTTGTGAATAATGAATTTGTATCAATGAACATTACTTCAAACAATTAGCACTCGAAACTTGCGACTGCAAAAAAATATGTCCTTTAATATTTTGAATACACACTCTTCAAATCCTAGGCCCGCCCCTGCCCGTGACAGTACACCAAAATAGATTGGAAAATCATTTGTGTATGTGTCCTTGGGTGCATGTTTAGTCCCCACACAAGAAATTTCTAACATCGAGAATCTTGATTTTAAATTCATGAAACTTATCATGGTGTCATACGGACACCAATAGACTCTGATATTATATATTTTTTGTCTAATTTGAGACAAGTTCTGATATAATTGATGGCTCGTGTCCGCGTCAGTATTTCCCCGAAGAGGAAGGGATGATGCAGCACAGTTACGATAGGTATTTCCCTCGGTGATGAAACCGAGGTCATCGAACCAGTAGGAGAACCAAGTAATACTTTGTAAATGGTACCTACACACAAAGAACAAATACTTGCAACCCGACGTGTAAGAGGGGTTGTCAATCCCTCACAGGTAAAAGATAAATTGATTTGTATGATTTGGATAAATAGATCTCGCAAATAAAATAAAATAAAATAATTAAATAAAAAGTGCAACTAGGTATTTTAGGATTTTAGAATAATAGATCTGAAAGAAAAAGCAAATAAAAATAGATCTAAAATAAACTATGATAAAGAATAGACCCGGGAACGTAGATTTCACTAGTGGCTTCTCTCGAGAAAAATAGCATACGGCGGGTAAATAAATTACTGTTGGGCAATTGATAGAACTTCAAATAATTATGACGATATTCAGGCAATGATCATTATATAGGCATCACGTCCAAGAGTAGTAGACCGACTCCTGCCGCATCTACTACTATTACTCCACACATCGACTGTTATCCAGTATGCATCTAGTGTATTAAGTTCATGGAGAAATGGAGTAATGCAATAAGAATGATGACATGATGTAGACAAGATCTTTTCATTAGGAAAAGACCACATCTTGTTATCCTTAATAGCAATGATCAATACGTGTATGGCTGCCCCTTCTATCACTGGGAAAGAACACCGCACAGACGAACCCATCACAAATCACCTCTTCCCATGGCAAGAAAAATCGATCTAGTTGGCCTAACTAAACCAAAGATTCAAAGAAGAAATACGAGGCTATAAGTAACCATGCATATAAGAGATCAAAAACTCAAATAACTTTCATGGATAAATATATCTGATCATAAACTCAAAGTCATCTGATCCCAACAAACACACCGCAAAGAGAGTTACATAAAATAGATCTCCAAGGGACATTGTATTGAGAATCAAAAGAGAGAGAGATAGAGAGATAGATAGAGAGAGAGAGAGAGAGAGAGAAAGGAAGACATCTAGCTACTAACTACAGACCTGTAGGTCTACAATGGACTACTCATGCATCATCGGAGAGGCACCAATGAGGATGATGAACCCCTCCGTGATGGTGTCTAGATTGGATATGTGGTTTCTGGAACTTGCGGCGGCTGGAATTGTTTTTCGCCTACTCCACTAGGGTTTCTGGAATATTGGGGTATTTATAGAGCAAAGAGGCGGTTCGGGAGGCGGCTGAGGTGGGCACAACCCACCAGGGCACGCCTGGGCCCCCAGGCGCGCCCAGGTGGGTTGTGCTCCCCTCGGAGCCCACCTATGGTACTTCTTTGGCACAACAGGTTTCTTCTGGTCTAGAAAAAAGCACCACAAAGTTTCGCTGCGTTTGGACTCCATTTGGTATTGATTTTCTGCGAAGCAAAAAAAAGCAATCGGCACTGGGCACTATGTCAATAGATTAGTCCCAAAAAATGATATAAAGTTGCTATAAAATGATCGTAAAACATCCAAGAATGATAATATAACATCATGGGACAATAGAAAATTATAGATATGTTGGAGACGTATCAGCATCCCCAAGCTTAATTCATGCTCGTCCTCAAGTAGGTAAATGATAAAAGCAGTATTTTTGATGTGGAATGTTGCCTAACATGTTCACCACATATTCTTTTCTTCTGTAGCATGGACATATAGACTTTTACATGGTTCAAAGCAATAGTCTAGTGTTAACATGAAGGTTTCAATACTCAAGCATATCAACAAGCAACCATGTCTTTCAAAATATCAACACTAAAGCAAGTTATCCCTAGCCCATTATGCTCAATCATTCATCCATTCTTGAAACACATTCGCATATTAGCTACATCCAATGCTCAAGTACGATCATAGTGCCCCTTAGTTGGTGCTTTATAAGAGAAGATGGAGACTCAAATAAAAATAAAAATCACATAAAGTAGATAAAAAGACCCTTCGCAGAGGGAAGTAGGGATTTGTAGAGGTTCCAGAGCTCAAAGCGAAAAAATAAGGAGAAAACATTTTGAGTAGCATGCTTTTCCTGTCAACGAAAACGATCGAGTAGTTCCCAATACTTTCCACGCTAGATATATCATAGGCAGTTCCCGAACAGAAAATAAAGTTTATTCCTTTTCCACCAAGCTTTCACATTCCACGGCTAGCCGTATCCATGGGTACCGTCCATACCAAAACTTTCCGAGGAATTTATTAATTCACAACAAGAAAATTCATTTTTCATTTTGGGACTGGGCATCCCTAATACCTTTGCCATACTCTCGTGCAATGACAAGTGAAACACGCACTTGAGATTAACACATCCAGCACGGAAAAATATCAGCCACCCCCTATCGTTTCATGAGCGGTACGAGCACACAAAAAGGAAATTTATTTTGAAGATTAGATATGGCACATACAAATTTGCTTAGAACGGCACTGAAATACCGCATATAGGTAGGTATAGTGGATTCATATGTCAAAACCGGGCTTAAGGATTTTGGATGCACAAGTAGTAATCCCACTTAATACAAATGAAGGCTAGCAAAAAGATTGAGAAGCATCCAATGAAGAAACGAAAAATCACATAAGTGAGCATTAAGCATAACTAACACCAAATAATGCACCACAAGTAGGATGTAATTTCATTGCATAAGTATTGACTTTCGTGCTTGCATTGGGCATCACAAACCTTAACACCAATATTCTTACTAAAGCACAATTACTCACCAACATGACTCACATGTCTCTATCATCATATCTGCTAACTATTAGAAAGAATCAAGGTTTATTTTGTCCAATGATGTTCATGAAAGTTTTTTTATTATATCCCTCTTGAATAACTATCACTTTGGAACTAGTTTCATATGTTTCTTTTGATAGCTCAAACAAATTTAAGTGAAGAACATGAGCATAAAAAATTTCTTCTCTCAAAATAATAAAAATGAAGCATGAGACAATTTCTTCAAAATTTTACCGACTCTCAAATAAATCTAAGTGAAGCATGATAGAATTTCTTCTAAAATAGTAAGGCACAACGTGCTAAAAAAGATATAAGTGAAGCACTAGAGCAATTCCATAGCTCACAAATTTTAAGTGAAGCATAAAGAACAATTCTAACAAATCATAGCATAATTTTGGCTCTCTCAAATAGGTGTGTCCAGCAAGGATAGATGACACAAACTAAAAAAACAAAATAAGAAAAGACTCATATAATAGAAGACGCTCCAAGCAAAACTCATGATATGTGATGAATAAAATATAGCTCCAAGTAAAATACTGATGGTCGTTAGAAGAAAGAGGGGATGCCACTCGGGGCATCCCCAAGCTTAGTTTCTTGTTCCTATTTGGATAATAACTTGGGGTGCCATGGGGTATCCCCAAGCTTAGGCTCTTCTTAAGCCTTCTTCCTTCATCCATCATGATCCCATCCAAAACTTGAAAACTTCAATCACACAAAACTCAACAAAAACCTTCATGAGATCTGTTAGTATAACAAAGCAAATCACCACTCTAAGTACTGCTCCAAACCCATTCATATTTTATTTTTGCATTATATCTAATATATTCCAACTTTTCTATGGCTTATACCCCCCCCTAATAAACTCCATAGATTCATCAAAATAAGCACACCACGCAAAGAAAACAGAATCTGTCAAAACTAGAACAGTCTGTGGCAATCTAAAAACTTTGTATACTTATGCAAGTTGAAAAATTATGAAAACTTAGGAAAACATGGACAATTTGTATATCAATGTTGCGTAAAAAATTCAGAATTTTATCACGCTTCTGTAAATTCAAACAATTTTGTCACCGGCGCACAAAGTTTCTATTTTTCAACAAGATCAAATCAACTATCACCCAACATGATCCCAAAGGCTTTGCTTGGCACAAAAAATAATTAAAACATAAAAACACGATCATAACAGTAGAATAATTGTGCAAACACTCAAGAACAGAAATAAAAATGAAAAATTAATTTTATTCATCGGGTTGCCTCCCAACAAGCGCTATCGTTTTACTCCACTAGCTAGGCATAATGCATAGATTCAAGTATTGTCATCTTTAGTTCTAGATCCATAGGATGCCCTCATGATAGATTTGTATGGTGGCTTAATTCTAGCTCTAGGGAAGTGTTCCATTCCCTTTGTTAGTGGAAATTGAAATTTAATATTGCCTTCTTTCATATCAATCACGACACCTATAGTGCATAAAATGGTCTACCAAGTATAATTGGACAAGACAGATTGCAATCAATATCAAGAACAATAAAATCTATGGGCACATAGATCCTATTTGCAAGAATAAGAATATCATTAATTCTTCCCAAAGCCTTTTGAATAGTAGAATCCACCAAGTGCAAATTAAGAGAACATTCTTCAATATCGGTAAGACCAAGCACATCACATAAAGATTTCGGAATAGTGGAAACACTAGCACCCAAATCACGTAAAGCAAAACACTCATAACTTTTAATCTTGAATTTTTATAGTAGGTTTTAGGAATCGAGATTTCTAATTCCATTTTTTCTTCCAAAGCTTGCATCATGGCATCTAAGATATGTTTAGTAAAAGCTTTATTTTGTTCATAAGCGTGGGGTCAATTTATCATGGATTGCAACAAAGAAATACAATCAATCAAAGAGCAATTATCATAATTAAAGTCTTTGTAATCTAAAAGAGTGGGCACATCACTAGTTAAAGTTTTGACCTCTCCAAACCCACTTTTATCAATTTTTTCATCAAGATTTTCACCCTCCAAATTATCGGGAAGCCTTCTAACTAAAGTTGACTATTCCTCGGTCTCTTTATCATCAATTTGAATCTTAATAAACAAAGAATCAATTGAACAAACACTAATCATTTTAAGCTATTCAGCATTTTTATGAAAACAATCACTAGAAAACTTTCTTTCTTAAAATTATGTTCTAGCTCTAAGCATAGCGGTTCTTTTCTTACCTTCATCCATAGAAACATATAAAGCTTTAATTGATTCATCAACCTTAGGCACAAAAGTTTTCAACTTGAGATTTTATACATCATGAGAAATTCTGCCAATGCTACTAGACATATCATCAATCTTATTCAACTTTTCTTGTATCGTCGAATTAAAAGCTTTTTGGGCATTGATAAATTCTTTAATATTATTCTCAAGATCAGAGGTGTTCCTATTATTATTGTAATAATAATTACCATAGGAATTACCATAATTATTAGAAGAATTTTGAGGAAAAGGTCTAGGATTAAAATTACCTCTATAAGCATTGTTATTAAAATTATTTCGCGAGACAAAATTCGCATCTGCAGGATCACTATTTTGCTCAACCAAAGTAGACAAAGGCACATAATTAAGATCAATAGGAGCACTTTTATTAGCAACTAATTTCATAAGAGAATCAACTTTTTCACTCAACGTACTAATTTCTTCAACCGAATTAACTTTTTTGCTAGAAGGCGCTCTTTCGGTATGCCATTGAGAATAATTTTCCATAATATTATCAAGCAATTTAGTAGCGTCACCAAAGTAATTTCCATAAAAGTACCACCCGCGGCGGAATCTAAAAGATTTGTAGAAACAAAGTTCAACCCCGCATAAATTTTTTGTATGATCATCCAAAGATTTAAACCATGAGTAGGACAATTTCTTAGCATCAATTTCATTCTTTTCCAAGATTGTGCAACATATCCATGACCAAGTTGCTTAAAATTCATGATTTGAGTTCCAAGGGAAATAATTTTCGCAGGCGGAAAATACTTAGTAATAAAATCATCTTTGCACTTATCCCAAGAATCGATACTATAGTGAGGCAAAGAAGAAAAACTAATTTTTGCGCGATCTCGCAAAGGAAACAGAAATAATTTCAACTTCACAATACCATTGTCCACATCTTTTTTCTTTTGCATATCGCATAATCCTACAGATGTGTTTAGATGGGATGCTGCATCCTCATTAGGAGTACTAGAAAATTGATCTTTCATAACAAGATTCAACAAACTGGCATTAATATCACAAGATTTCGCACTAGTGGCGGGAGGAGCAATCAGAGTGCTAAAAAAATCATTATTATTGGTATTAGAAAAATCACACAACTTGGTGTTTTCTTTAGTCATCATGACAATGCAAACAAGATTGCACACAAAAACAGATCTAACGAGAAAAACGGCGAACTGAAAAGAAGGGCGGATAAAACGTAATTTTTTGTGAAGTAGGGGAGATGAAAACGAGAGGCAAATCACAAATAATTTAAATTGCAAAGAGATGAAATTTGTGATTAGGAACCTGATAGATGTTGTTGATGTCTCCATGGCAACAGCGCCAGAAAGAGGCACGTGGACGGGAGACTATCTAGACTAGATCTTCCTTGGCAACGGCGCCAGAAATCCCTTCTTGATGGCTCGTGTCCGCGTAAGTATTTCCCTGAAGAGGAAGGGATGATGCCGCACATCTACGGTAGGTATTTCCCTCAGTGATGAAACGAAGTTTATCGAACCAGTAGGAGAAACAAGCAACACTATGTAAACGGTACCTGCACACAAAGAACAAATACTTGCAACCCGACGTGTAAGAGGGGTTATCAATCCCTCTTGTGTAAAAGATAGATTGATTTCTATGATTTTGGATAAATAGATCTCACAATAAAACAAAATAAAGTAAATAAAGAAAAAGTGCAGCAAGGTATTTTCTGATTTTTTAGAATAATAGATCTGAAAAAAGCAAATAAAAATAGATCCCAAAGCAAATATGATAAAGAATAGACCTGGGGGCCATAGATTTCCCTAGTGGCTTCTCTCGACAAAAATAATATATGGCGGGTGAACAAATTACTGTTGGGCAATTGATAGAACTTCAAATAATTATGACGATATCCAGGCAATGATCATTATATAGGCATTACATCTGAGATTAGTAGACCGACTCCTGCTTGCATCTACTACTATTACTCCACACATTGTCCGCTATCCAACATGCATCTAGTGTATTGAGTTCATGGAGAAACGGAGTAATAAAATAAGAACGATGACATGATGTAGACAAGATCTTTTCATGTAGGAAAAGACCCCATCTTGTTATCCTTAATAGCAATGATCAATACGTGTCTTGTTGCCCCTTCTGTCACAGGGAAAGAACACTGCACGAACGAACCCATCACAAAGCACCTCTTCCCATGGCAAGAAAAATCGATCTAGTTTTCCTAACTAAACCAAAGATTCGAAGAAGAAATGCAAGGATATAAGTAATCATGCATATAAGAGATCAAAAACTCAAATAACTTTCATGGATAAAATAGATCTGATCATAAACTCAAAGTTCATCGGATCCCAACAAACACACCGCAAAAAGAGTTACATAAAAATAGATCTCCAAGAGACCATTGTATTGAGAATCAAAAGAGAGAGAGGAAGCCATCTAGCTACTAACTACGGACCCGTAGGTCTACAATGAACTACTCATGCATCATCGGAGAGGCACTAATGAAGATGATGAACCCCTCTGTAATGGTGTCTAGATTGGATTTGTTGGTTCTGGAACTGGCAGCGGCTAGAATTGTGTTCCGTCAACTCCCCTAGGGTTTTTGGATTTTCGGGGTATTTATAGAGCAAAGAGGCGGTGCGGGAGGCGGCCGAGGTGGGCACAACCCACTAGGGCGCGCCAGGGGCCCAGGCGCGCCCAGGTGGTTTGTGTTCCCCTCAGAACCCCCTATGGTATTTCTTTGGCCCAACAGGTATTTTCTGGTCTAGAAAAAATTTCCTAAAAGTTTCACTACGTTTTGACTCCATCTGGTATTGACTTTCTGTGAAATAAAAAACAAGCAAAAAATAGCAACTGGCACTGGGCACTATGTCAATAGATTAGTCCCAAAATGATGTAAAGTTGCTATAAAAAGATTGTAAAACATTCAAGAATGATAATATAACAACATGGAACAATAAAAATTATAGATATGTCAGAGACGTATCAATAATCTTCTTACAAACAGGAAATTATCAATACTTAGCAACCAATTTTGCAATCAGACTCTTTATTCGAATCGTGTGTACTAGACCAACAATGTACGTGTCGTGCTTCGGTTAAACAAAAAAAGGTAGAATTAATTATCAAACAGGAAATAACAATATAGTACGTGCTACCAAGCATCCCGTGTGTCGTACAAGCATGCGTGAGTTGACGAGACGCATGTGATCAGTCCGCCGCGTAGGCAGACCGAGAGGCCAAGGCATGCGCATGTTCTCTATGCAATGTCACCGTGGGCATGCTAGTAGCTATGTGAAATGACGGTGGGCATGCCAGCAGTCCACTACACAGGCTCACCGGGAGGCGAGCCAGCCCTTCGATCGTCACCTACCTCGCTCCCACTACTTCATATTAATGGTGTGCCTGGTCCGCTGGTCATAATAGGCGGCCGAACCCCCCGTCCATAGTTGTCACAGCTGCCTAAAGTGTATGAGGATGCCGCCGAAGCGCACCATCTGAGGGAGTGGCGACAAAGGGGCGGGTGAAGCACCCGCGCAGCATATGAAGCTGGGCACAGAGGTTGCGGTCGCACCGACGAGGTCTCGCACGGGCAGCAGCGTGACCTTGACTTTGTCGCCATCATCGTACCTCCCCAGCCGGAGTCGGCGGTCCACAGCTACTCCGACAATGACTTTGACTCGGACAGAAAACCGGTTAGTCCCCCACCCCCCTTCTTTTCTTGGAAAAGAAATCCTATGGTTTTGTTCACCCAGTCCATGAAATCAGAGTAAGATTCAATAGATCCGTGTAGTGTATTGATTGTTTGAATGGTATATATGGTTAGTGATTAATTTTTTGTTCTCTACAAATGAATTTTGTGCTAATAATCCGACTACGGTTAGCGCTCTTCACTACAAAAAAAGACACATCCGTGACATTTTGGGTCGAACAAAACTTTTTTTTGTCATACATATGACACTTTTATGATGATAATTGTGACAAAACCCGGTATCATCATAGATGTGGTGGGATCCTACTTCTATGACAAAAAATCATGACAGAAAATGGGCTTTTCGTCCTGGGCGGGCCGGAGACGCGGCTGCATGACATTCTTTGGGCCGTCCATGACGGAAAAAATCGTGGTAGAAGCGAGGGCGAGGAAAATTTTGGGGAGTTCCCGGTTACAGTGGGTGGTCGAGGGCCGAGCGATGCGCGTTTCTCTCATACACATACGCGCGTGTGTGTGAGGCGTTGGCTCTAACTGAACCTGAGCAAGGCGTTGGGCTCTAACTGAACCCGGGCGATTACACTGCAGGCTACGCGTTACTGAACCCGAGCGATCGATCGATGGCTGTTAACTGAACCCGGTCGAGCGATTCCTTTGCTACTGCTACTAACTGAACCCGATCGATTGGATGAACAATGAGCATTGCGGGGTGGATGAACAGTGAGCGGTGGGGGTGGATGCAGGACCCCGTGGCATTGCCTCTGGATGAACAGGACGACCCCGTGGAGGGTTGGATGAACAGTAGATGGTGAAGGGGTGCTCATGGAGGGGTGGTTGAACAGTAGCCGGTGGAGTAGCGCGCAGTGGAGGCTAGATGAAGAGGAGCCCGTGGAGGCTAGAGGAGGTCGACGGTAGCCCGTGGAGGCTGGAGGAGGTCGACGGTAGCCCGTGGAGGCTGGAGGAGGTCGACGATGGAGATGAATAGTATCCCGTGGAGTCCCGTTTTGCGGTACGCCACACCCCTCCCGATGAACAGAACCCCCGTTTCGACCGTAGCACTCCAACAAAAGTCAGTTTCGTCCGTTTTGCAGTACGCCACACCCCTCCTGATCAACAGGACCCCCGTTTCGACTGTAGCGCTCCAACAAAAGTCTGTTTGTCCGTTTTGCGGTACGCCACACCCCTCCCGATCAACAGGACCCCCGTTTCGACCATAGGAGGTCTGTTTCCTCCGTTTCGCGGTACGCCAGACCCCTCCCAATGAACAGGATCCCGTTTCGAACGTGGCCGGTCGAACACAAGGTCGTTTCCTCTGTTCTGCGGTACGCCAAGCCTCGTTTCCATCGCCTGTTCCGTCCAGCCCTCCCGATGAACACGACGATGCATTCCGTTCCGACCCAGCCGGTTGGCTCCCCATGAACACGACGACGGCGTTGTTTCTCTGTTCCGACCCAGCCATGTACACGAGCCCTGGCCGTACATATGCGCGAGTAGGCGTTCGAGACCCCGCATGTATGTACACATACGTGGCCGTATTTTCTTTCTTGCACACTAGCTGTTGTACGTACGTGTACATGCTACGTGTGCGCCTCTACTACGACAGGTACGTGCCTCTACTACGAATCGTGCGCGCCTCTACATCCACCAGTATATATGTACGTACACGTTCACGACCAGAATGACAACGCTACGTACGCTTCGACCAGGTGGGTCCCGACTGTCAGGCACTTCCTTGCGTGCGAAGATGTAGCTAGTGGGTCCCAGCTGTCAGGGGGGTGAATCATTTTTCTTTGCCCGGATGCACTTCCTTGCGTGCGAAGATGTAGCTGGTGAGTCCCAGTAGTCAGGGGGAAACGTTTTTTCGTGAAATACGGTGGCCCATCCGGTGGGTCCCTGCTGTTAGGTGGAGGAATCATTATTTTTCGCGTAATAAGGGGGCACTTCCTTGCTGCGGCCGTGGACCCAGCTGTCAGCCTCTCCACGTACAGTCCACGTCCGATGGAAGTCATTCCTTGACCACGTTGACCACGCCGCGCCGAGAGCACCAGGACGGTGGACGACGGCGAGGCCTAGGAAGGGGACGACGGGGAGCCAGGGAAGACGCGGCAGTGGAAGCCCGCGCGGAGAGGAGTAGGAGGGTTCACTAGTTCGGCTGCGGTGTGAGGCTGTTGTCGCCGCAGGGCCTAGCCAGCGTTGGGAATAGTAGGGGGCGGTGAGGCCTCCGCGACAGCACAGCCGTCCACGGGAGGCAGGAGCATGTGGCACGATCGGCGTTGCTTTGGGTGGCTGGAGCAAGAAGACCAGAGGTTGAAGAAGTACTACGGTCGTTGGATGGACATCGTACGGTCACTGGAGCTAGAATCGTTTATATTGACTAAGTTGACAAAGCCCTCTGCCCCGTCAAATTAGTCGGCCCACAAGTCAGCCACCCACCAAGGTGGGTCCCAG
Organism: Triticum aestivum; assembly: GCF_018294505.1. Classification (NCBI taxonomy): domain Eukaryota; kingdom Viridiplantae; phylum Streptophyta; class Magnoliopsida; order Poales; family Poaceae; genus Triticum; species Triticum aestivum. The sequence continues at coordinate 322,832,118 of NC_057801.1, read as the reverse complement.
CTAGCAGGGGGAGTATTCATTTTTTGTGTGTAGTAAGGAGGCACTTCCGGTGGGTCCGAGCTGACAGCAGGGGGAACGTTTTTTTCGCGAAATACGGTGGCCCGTCCTATAGGTCCCAACAGTAAAGGGAAAACATTTTTTTTCACGAAATACTGGTGGCCCGTCCGGTGGGTCCCTGCTGTCAGGTGGAGGAATAATTATTTTCCGCGTAATAAGGAGGCACTTCCTTGCGGCTGCCGTGGACCCAGCTGTCAGCCTCTCCATGTACAGTACTCTTCTGATGGAAGTCGGTCGTTGACCACATTGACCACGCCGCGCCGAGAGCACCACGGCGGTGGACGACGGCGGGGCCTAGGAAGGGGACGATGTGGAGCCGGGGAAGACGCGGCAGTGGATGACCACGCGGAGAGGAGTACGAGGGTTCACTAGTTTGGCTGCGGTGTGAGGCTGCTGTGGTCGCAGAATAACAGGGGGTGTGGGTGAGTGGAGGGATGGCCTGGCCAGTGGGGGATTAGTATGGGGGCGGTGAGGCCTCCGCGATAGCACAGCCGGCCACGGGAGGCAGGAGCAGGCGGCATGATCGGCGCTGCTTTGGGCGGCTGGAGCAAGAAGACCAGAGGTTGAAGAAGCACTATGGCCGTTGGATGGACATCATACGGTCACTAGAGTATTGACTAAGCTGACAAATCCCTCCGTCCCCGTCAACTTAGTAGGCCTACAAGTCAGCCCAACAATATGGTGGGTCCCAGCTAGCAGGGGGTATTCATTTTTTGGGCATAATAAGGAGGCACTTCCTTGCATGCGAAGATATAGCTGGTGGGTCTGACCTGTCAGCGGGGGGAATGTTTTTTGGCAAAATATAGAGGCCCTTTCTGTGGGTCCTAGCTGTCAAGTGGAGGAATCATTATTTTGTGCATAATAATGAGGCATTTCCTTGTGTGCAGCCGTGGACCCAGCTGTCAGCCTCTCCACCTACAGTGCCACGTTCACCAGGCCGTGCCGGGAGCACCAGGGCGGTGGATGACAGCGAGGCCTAGATAGGGAACAACATGGAGCCAAGGAATACTCAGTAGTTGTTTCCCACGCGGAGGAGTACGAGGGTTTACTGGTTCGTCTGCCATTCCCGGAGAATAACAGCAGGTGTGGGTGACTAGAGGGATGGCTAGGCCAGCGATGGGAGTACGGTGGGGCCGTCAGGCCTGCACGGCAGCATAGCCGGCCGCGGGAGGAGGGAGCAGGCAGTCCCACCGGCGCTTGTTTGAGCGGCTGGAGCATGAAGAGCAGAGATTGAAGAAGCACGATAGCCGTTGGATGGACATCCAGCAGTCACTACTCTCGTGTGTTGACTAAGTTGACAGGGCGTTGCTTGTGGGTCAACCTTTTTTTATGAAAGCATACGCGTCAACCTGTAGTAGCCGCACAAGTCAGCCTCAAATCTGTTGAAAATAGCATACAACCCATCTGCCATTATTTCTAATAATGTACAGCCCATTTTCGAATTCTTAAGAATTTTTTTGGAGCCCATCTTCTTTTTGTTAGCATTACACCCCATATTGTGGCCACGGTCAAAAAGTATACGAAATTTTGCATATTTCGGTGCGTCAACTGTTTTTAATCCAGAAATATCGATTCACATTCAAACTATTTTGAAAAATAATATATAAATATAAAATCTAACTAATTGTCCACCGATAAAAATCAATGGAATTTAAAATCTTGTAATGAAAAAAATTGAAACTAATTCCCGGTTTGATGTGTTTTAAAAATGTACAGCCTATTTCTGGGCAAACCGAATGAAACTCTCCTCGTCTTGAAAGTTTAGCAGCCCAGCAGGGTCGATAAAGCAAGTAGGCCTTGTTTGGGTATTTGTTTAAAAAAATAGAACTGGGCTAGCCATTTTCAGCAAGAAAAAAACACAACTGGGCTCATGATGTGGTAATCATAAATAAAACCCTGGCTAGACGGGCCACAGCCCCCGCACAGCCCTGTTGTTACCCTGATCCGTCGCTAAAACTACTATAAATAACAAGTGCTTGTTCCTCAAAAAAACTGTGCGACCTGCTGAGTCCCTGCTGTCAGCCGCTCGTAGTGTAATTCTCTCGTGTATTGACTACATTGACAATGGCGTGAGCCCCAGATGTCCAACCATTTGGAGGAACCATATTTTTGGGCTTGTAATATAGAGGCACTTGCTTGCGTACTGCCATGACGCTGGTGGCTCCCTACTGTCATCCTCTCCACGTACAGTCATCTCCTTGTTCCTCTCAGTTGTTGATGATGTTGACAACACAAGAGGGCGGCGCACCGTGCACGGTGAGTGAACCAAGGCTGCAAGGCGGAGGATGACGGCGAGGCCTCGGACAGAACGAATAGGAGCCGTGGAAGATGCGCCGTCCAGTCACAAGCGGAGGGCAGTAGGAGGGTTGACTGGTTTGGGTGCGGGTGCGTGTTGGGGCTGACGTCGCCGGAGAATAATAGGACATGTGGGGGAATAGAGGGAGGGACTGGCCAACATCCGAGGGTACATAAGGTAGGGCGACGGAGGCACAGCCAGCCATGGGAGGTGGGAGCAGGCCGAGCCGACGGGGTGCTTTGGTTTGGGTGGCTGGAGGAAGAAGAAGACAAGAGATAGAAGATAAACGACAGATGTTGGATGTCAATCGAAAGGCTAGTAGGCAGAATCGTCTGTTGACTGGCTAGTAAGTCGACACCACCTTGGATAGACTATTTCCTCGCGGGTCCCAAATGTCAGAATCCAAATCTGTCACGGTCATGCAGCCTTTCCTATGAAAATTTCTAGCCCATTTGATGTGCTAGTTCGAAATAAGTTTGTGGGTGTTGGTGGGGGCTAATCACTTGGCTTCTATAATGCACATTGAGCTCAAGCAGCCGGCAAGAGTGATGTTATTTCCCTTGGTTGGAATTTGTTACAATATTTCACTCTAAATTAAACGAATGGCAAGCCATTTGCCTTGTTTCAAAGAAAATATGACAGTCACAGCCGAGTTGAAAAGGCCAGGAACATCTAACTCCATCTTACAAACTGTACAAAAGCACGAGGGTTAATTGTTCATCAGGTTTACAAAAAAACCAGGTTGAAAAGGGCAACAAGATCTAACTCCAGCACTGTTTTCGGCAGTCACAGTCAAATGGATCGGTCAGGTCCATAGAATGAATATCCTGGGTCGCAAAATTTACTGGATTATGACCACAATATATTGTAAATAGAAGCCCGACACATTTAGAAGCTCTTTTGCCCATTTGAAACTCCCTTTTTTGCTCTTTGACATACCCATCCATCAAAACCATGCTGCTGCTAAACTTAAGCCTGATGGACAATAGTAACCTCGCATTCAGCAGGAAGAATGTGACAAATCTAGTGTTTGCACGGTTGGCTACATATCGTTCTAGCATTATTGTCTTCAATTGAATCTCATGAGAAGTGAGAAAATCCTGATGCTTACGAATCCACCGATTGGTTATAACTTTCTTACCCCGTCCTGTTGCCTAAATAGACATGAAGATTGAAAATAGTTAAGGTCTAAAAGAAGAGTGTCAAAAGAGCAGCAGCTGAACGGTTAATTCTAGTACACTATATGCGGGCTTCCAATGTGCGTGAAATTATCACCTTTATATAGAACTTCTCCAGATATGGAAAGCATTGCAGCAAGCCAATAATCTTGTTCATATCAAAACTATTCATTTGGATATATAAGATCTTAACAGAATCCAGCACCGTTGATAGGCCATCCATGGAGAAACTCTTCATTGAGCATAAAACATAATATTAGTACAAAATGTGTACTCCAAGATGATATATAACTTATGCGTAGAAATTTAAAATGCAGCTTATGGTTACAAGTGTAGATGATAATATAATGTACCTGAAGAACTGTGGAGCCAAACACCATATTGAAATGAGCACAGAGATCATGTATTACACCCAAGGTCTCCAGTTTGTGCGCAGAGAGGACGGTTATTTGCAACGGTGAATAACTAGAATCAAGGATCAACCTTTGAAGTGAAGGGGCATCTTGGATGATAAGCTGCCTTCCGTCAGAAGAAATTCCAATTCTTACAAGGTTAGGCGACTTTATTTGGAGATAACCGATTCTAACTGTGAAAACAAGCACCAAGCACTCCAGGGCAGGGCAACTGGAGTGGATGATACTGTGCAATGAGGCCTCCGATATACGAACCCGCACAAGTGAAAGTTTCTTGAGAAATGGGAGTCGAAGGTTTAATACCAGATTGTCTGGTAGGTAGCACAATGCAAAGATGGTGATGTGGAGAGAGGAGGAAAACCGCGAGATGGACATCGGTGCTGAGGGCACAAATTCATGGCATTCAGTATGTGGTATGTGATTTCTAGGGGAATAGTAGAACTCAAGCAGCTGTAGTTCTGTGAATTCAGGGGATTTCAGCCAGGCGTCCATCGTGTAGGGCATGGTATGCTTGCTCGGGTAGCATGATGGGATGCAGAGGATTTGAATGGAGCCCTGGTGGGAGGAGATGATGGCTCTGGCGATTTCAAAATCATTGAAGAGAGATAGCTAATGACAGTCGAGATTAAGGGGCACGGTGCGCCATAGAGGGCACCACCGAATTGAGAGGACTTGGGTGCGGCAGCAATCCTTGGTGGGGAGAAGCGAGATGATCTCCCCAAGGACAACGTCCGGGAGATCGCTGATGCAGTCCACCCGAGATTCTACGGGTTCCTGGGATCCGGTGGGGGCGGGGTCGCCGCTTCTCCCCGCGCTGCCGGTTGTGGGATCTACAATAGGCATCGCCTCTGGCGGGAGCCTCGTCTTCTTGGCACTGGGGTCAGCCGACTCCATTTTCCTCGAGGGCGTCGCGTCGCGCTCACGGATTTGAGCAGAGTAATGAATGACGAGCCTAGTTGTAGTGCGAGTGAAGAAGAAGGGGTGCTGGGGGTTTTCTATAGGAGTGAGGAAGAACGGGAGCTGGGGTTTTCTGTAGGAGTGATGTCGGGGGGATGAACCCCGGGCAGGCAACGAAACCCGGATCCTCTTCAAAAACAGCAGGGCCCACATCACCCCGCAAGCCGGCACGCGCTTGGCCGGGTCGCTCGACCCGGCAGGGCCCGTAACCCGGCCAAACTCTCTGACGCGGCAAGGTATGTCAACCCGGCCACAGCAACTGGTGCAAGGCAACTCGACCCGGCGCAACCAAGGCTTCCACGGCAAGCCAGCACCACCCGTGGCGCCCACGGCAACCCAGCCACGGGTCAGCTCCCGTCCCATCCAGGCCGTACGATGGGACGAGACCCAAGCCACCGATGACCAAGGCAACAGTGTTTCCACCATGCCTGTGGTCAGCCGGGGCATGGCAACAGTACCCCTCACCTACCCGCTGACCAAGGCTGGCATGGCTACAGTGCTCCAACCCTCACTGCTGATAACAGCAGGCGGCGGCCTGACGGAGAGCACTTTACATGACTCGACTCGGCCATGACCTGATGATCGACAAGATGGAGCACAGTCCCCTAGGCACGTGGGGCCCGCGCCTAGGGGAACCCGGCGAACCACAAGCCCCCAAGCGGGACCCAGCTCGGAGTCCCGGGCGCCGACAATGCGGACCCACCGACTCGGCATATTACCATTGTAACCCTGGGTGGGTTGATCTATAAAACCCCCCAGGAACCCACGCCCACAGGGGCATCGCACTATCATATCGACATCACCATACGACACACAGAGACAAAAAGCAAGAAGCAGAAGCATAGGACTAGCCACCAAACAGCAGTACCTGAGAGAAGGAGCAGCCCAAGCCTTGGCCAGCTTCCTTCCTCCTCCATACAGCTCCAGGAGCCACATTGTACTATCAATCATCTAACCAAACTCGGCAGGACTAGAGGTGTTATCTCTCCGGAGAGCCCCGAACCTGGGTATGTCTAGCGTCCCGCGCCCGCGCATGCCAACCTTGCCTCTGGAGCCCACCAGCGCCCTTGAGCCTCCTCCTCTCTTTAGCCATCCCTTGGCATCTGCCGTGCGCCCACCATGACAGTTGGCGCCCACCATGGGGCAGCTCGAGGAGCTGGCCGGGAGCATGCTTCAAACGGGGCCCTTCTCCTACACCGACGAGTCCGTCGCGCTGGCGGACGATGTCATCGGCGCACTCGCCACTTCCTTCGTTGCGCTCCGCATCTCCGATGCGCTCGCGGCCGATGACTACCCTAGCGAGGTGCTCAGCTACTCCAACTCCCCCCTTTCCCTCGGGGTTAGCATTGCCGTTGGGGGGATGGACGTTCACGTGGAGGTTTACGCCACGGGTGATGGCGCCTCTTCCTCGTCAAGCAAAACGAGGAAGGCCGCGGAGGCCAGGGCCACCGCGGAACGGACCAAGCCATCCGACCCACTGCGCGCTATGATGCAGAGCCTCCGCATCCCCATCGGCACCTACGTCGACGCCACCAACGTCGCCGAAGCCCGAACCCAGCTCGAGGATAGGCGCTAGCATATGCTGGACCTGTCCGAGATGCTCGCCGCCACCAGGCGCCGCCTGGAGGCCGCTCAGATGGAGCACGACGCCGCTCACGGAGTTACGCCCCCCACGGTAGAGCCAAGCCAGGTCGCCGACGCGCGCGCCCGGGGAGGAGCGATCGGCCGAGCCTTCGGTGCCGTCCGGACCGTCTACGAGACCCCAGTGAAGAACATGCGCGCTGCGGAGGCAGCCACGGTCGGCCTCGACCAACTCACGGACGAGGAGCTCAAGGAGTGCATCGGGCGGATGTGCGAGCTCCTCCACACTGCCAACACCCAGCGGGATCGCCTCAACCAGCTCGCCAAGCCGGCAGGATCCGGCTCCGCCCGCCTTGGCGGACCCGGCGAACTTCTGCATACAGCTTCCTCGCCACCCGGCGAGGGGCACTCCCGCCGAAACCGGACTCGGCGCAACCCGGCCGCCACTGCCGCCGATGCTCTGGGCAACGAGCCCGCCCCAGCGAACCAGCGCGGACCCGGCCAGCTTGGTCGGCATCCGGCTCCAACCGACCCGGCCCCTCGGGGCCTGGCCGCCAGTCAACTCGGCCCACATGCCATCGACAACGCCGACGCGTGCCACCACCTCGATCAGCTCGCTCGCTCCCTGGAGGTGGAGGAGAGCGGAGCCATCGGGCCGGCGTGCTTCGTCCCACGCATCCGGGAGGAGCCATTTCCGAAAGGGTTCGTGCTCCCCCCCGACACCCCCAAATACAATGGGACCGTGAAGCCAGAAGAATGGCTCACCGACTACACCACGGCCATTGGCATCACCAGTGCCAATCGTCGTCTTGCCGTGCGCTACGCACCGCTCATGCTCCAGGGGTCGGCCCGCGCGTGGTTGAATAGTCTGCCGATGGGCAGCATCAATGCGTGGGTCAATTTCGAGGAGGCCTTTGTCCGCAACTTCACGGGGACCTACAAGCGACCCGGTCGGCCTAGCCAGCTTGCCATGTGCGTGCAGGGACCGACGAAGACAGGTCGCAAGTACCTCGCACGCTGGACCGAGCTCCGAAACAGCTGCGAGGGCATCCATGAAGTCCAGGCGATCCAGTACTTCGTCAGCGGGTGTCGAGACGGCACCCTCCTCAAGTACAAGCTCCTACGCTCCGAGCCGGCCACCATGGCCGTGCTCATGGTGACGGCGGACAAGTACGCCAACGCCGATTCCGCCATGAAGATCCAGGTGGCGCTGGACGAAGCCAGCAAAGCAAAGCCGGTTCCACCTCTGAAGCCGGCCGGCGAAAGCAGTCGGCAGCAGCATCACTAGAACAACAAGCGCAAGGCCGACCAGCCGGCGCAGCGTCACGACAACCGGCTCATCACGGCCGCCGAGCCCGTAGCGAACCCGAGAGCGAAGCGCCGGCAGACCGGCAAGATGGCATGGCAACCCGCCATGAGTTTCGAAGAAATGCTCGACGCCCCATGGAAGCACCACAGCGGCGCAAGGCCCTCTACGCACACGCTTCGACAGTGCGCCATCACCAAGTGCATCATGAGGGGAGACATTCCGCCTCCTCCGGCTCCAGCTCCAGCTCCAGGCGCAGGGCAGCCGCCTCTGCCTCCACCACCGCCTCCCGCCAGCGGCGCGATGCGGAACGACGCCTACCCGGACCAGAACGTGACCTACGTCGTCTTCAGCAGCCTCGACAACGATAAGCACAGCAAGCGCCTTCTTCGGCAGGAGGTGAACACTATCGTCCCGGCCAAGCCGGATTTCATGCACTGGTCGGATCACCCGATCACCTGGACCCGCGAGGATCATCCGGCAGTCATGTCGAGTCCGGGTGGATACGCCCTTGTCCTCAACCCCACCATCGTCGCACGGCGCACATGCAAGTTCTCTCGAGTCCTCATCGACGGTGGTAGCAGCATCAACATCCTCTACCACGACATGATGACCAAGCTCGGCCTCAAGGCCGAGGACCTGGAGCCAACACGGACAGTCTTCCACGGCATCATACACAGCCTTTCCTGCTCGCCCATTGGCCGGGTCCGGCTCGATGTCCTGTTCGACGACAGCAGCCACTTCCGGCGTGAACCGATCTGGTTCGAGGTGGTGGACCTGTCCAGCGCATATCATGCTTTGCTGGGCCGGCCTGCGCTCGCCAAGTTCATGGCGGTTCCCCACTACGCGTACCTGAAGATGAAGATGCCGGGTCCCAAGGGCCTCATTACCATCACCGGCGACTACCGCAAGTCTCTGGAGTGCGCCCGAGACGGCGCCAAGCTGGCCGAGTTGCTGGTCATTGCCGAGGAGCGGCGCCAGCTCGACCGGATCGTCGCCCTGGCAGGCGAGGCCTCCGATGCGTCGATCCCGACCTCGGACCCGGCCGACGAGGCTGCCTTCAAGCCCTCCAAGGAGACCAAGAAAGTGAAGCTCAACCCTCAAGACCCAAGCTGTAGCAAGTACGTTGTCGTAGGCGCCCGCCTCGACAGCAAATAGGAAGGCGAGCTCGTCGACTTCCTCCGTGAGAATCGGGATATCTTCGCATGGACCCCCAAGGACATGCCGGGTATCCCGAGGAAGTACGCCGAGCACAAACTTCACGTCCGCAAGGACGCCAAGCCTGTCCGTCAACCCCTCCGATGATTTTCTGAAGAGAAGAGAAGAACCATTGGTGAAGAGGTCGCTAAGCTTTTCGCGGCCGGCTTCATAATGGAAGTGTTTCACCCCGAGTGGCTGGCCAATCCAGTCCTCGTCCTGAAGAAGAACAAGACCTGGCGCATGTGTATCGACTACACCAGCCTCAACAAGGCCTGTCCCAAGGACCCGTTCGCTCTCCCGCGGATCGACCAAGTCATCGACTCGACCGCCGGGTGCGAGCTCCTGTCCTTCCTGGACGCTTACTCCGGCTACCACCAGATCAAGCTGGACCCGGCCGATGCCCTGAAGACGTCCTTCATCACGCCCTTTGGGGCGTACTGCTACGTCACCATGTCGTTCGGATTGAAGAACGCCGGCGCCACCTTCCAACGCTGCATGCAGAAATGCATGCTGCCACAACTCGGCCGCAACATTCATGTGTACGTGGACGACATCATGGTGAAGACCAAGCAGCACCTCACGCTCCTTGACGATTTGAAGGAAACATTCGCCAACCTCCGTGAATATAAGGTCAAGCTCAACCCGAAAAAGTGTGTTTTCAGCGTCCCGGCCAGAAAGCTACTCGGCTTCCTCATCTCGGAACGAGGCATCGAGGCGAACCCGGAGAATATTAAGGCCATCGAGCGCATGCGCAAGCCGGCTCGGTTGTGCGACGTCCAGAAGTTCACCGGGTGCTTGGCCTCGGTCAGCCGGTTCCTAAGCCGGTTGGGCGAGAGGGCGCTCCCCCTGTACCAGCTGATGAAGAAGACAAGCCCGTTCGAGTGCAACGGCAAGGCAGACGAGGCCTTCCAAGACCTCAAGCGCATGCTCTCCACCTCACCAGTCCTGGCCGCACCGACCAACAAGGAGCCGCTGTTGCTCTACATAGCCGCGACTTCGCGGGTGGTCAGCACGGTGCTGGTGGTCGAGCAACCAGAGAAGGGCAAGATCCAAGCCGTCCAGCGGCCAGTCTAGAGAGGTGCTCCCCATTTCCATGCAGAACTACCCGCATTACCAGAAGTTGTGTTACGGTGTGTACCTCACCGCCAAGAAGCTAAAGCAGTACTTCCAAGAGCACGTCGTCACCATCGTCAGCACGGCGCCTATCGGAGAAATCATCGGGTGCCGGGACGCCTCTGGCCGGGTCGCCAAATGGGTGATCCAGCTGGCCGGCCACACCATCCTCTACGAGCCCCGCACAACGATCAAGTCTCAGGCCCTAGCCGATTTCCTCGTCGACTGGACCGAGACCCAGTACTTACCGCCGCCTCCCGACTCGACGCATTGGCGCATGCACTTCGACGGGTCCAAGATGCAACTCGGCCTAGGGGTCGGCATGGTACTATCATCTCCGAAGGGCGACCAGCTTCGCTACGCGCTCCAGATCCACTTCGCTGCCTCCAACAACGTCGCCGAGTATGAAGCCTGCACGGCCTCTGACTTGCCAAGGAACTCGGCGTCTAGCGCATCCTGTGCTACGGTGACTCGGACCTGGTGGTGCAGCAGTGTTCCGAAAATTGGGACGCCCACGACTCCAACATGGCAAGCTACCGCTTCCTCGTCCAGAAGCTATTCGGATCCTTCGAGGGCTGCGAGTTCCTCCACGTCCCGCGCACGGAGAACTAAGCAGCCGACACGCTCGCCAAGATCGCCTCATCACGACAAGCCATCCCGTCCGGCGTCTCCCTCGAGCACCTACGCAAGCCGTCCGTCAAGCCATCACCGGACTCTGAGTCCATCCACGTTCCAGACGACCCGGCTGCACCCCAAGCCAGCCCGAGGGTTGCTGAACCCGTCCCGGGGACTGCTGAACCCGGCCCAGGGGCTGCTCAGCTCGACCCGGCCAACATCATCCCGGACCCGGCCGTCGCCATCCCCAGCCCGGGGGCTGCTCAACCCGACTCGGGGGCTGCCGACCCGAAACCCACCCTGGTGGCCATTTTTTCAGTGACCGCAGCTCCATCTTGGGCTCTCCCAATATCGGAGTTTCTGGAGAACGGGTTCTCCCCATGGACGAGGCCGAGGCTCGGAAAATTCAGCGTCGGGCATCCGCCTACAGCATCATCAACAACGAGCTCGTCAAACGTAGCTCTACCAGCATGGTCCAGCGCTGCGTCGATCAGGATCACGGCATCAACATCCTCCTCGACATTCACCAGGGCGAGTGCGGGCACCACGCCGCATCACGATCCTTGCTGGCCAAGGCGTTCCGCCACGGTTTCTATTGGCCCACGACCCTCGAAGACGCCGAGTCGCTCGTTCTCAAATGCGAAGGGTGCCAACGCTTCAGTAAATGTAGCCACCAGCCGGCGTTAGCGCTCCGCACCATACCGATCGCCTGGCCCTTCGCGGTTTGGGGACTCGACATGGTGGGACCATTCAAAACCGCTCGAGGCAGCATGACGCACTTACTGGTGGTAGTGGACAAGTTTACCAAGTGGATCGAAGCAAGACCTATCAAGAAATTGGACAGGCTAAGAGCCGTCCGATTCATCAAGGACATAGCGGTGCGCTACGGCATGCCGAATAGCATCATCACCGACAACGGCACCAACTTCGCTAAGGGCGCGCTCGAGCAGTACTGCTCCGTCTCCGGCATCCGCCTTGACCAGGCCTCCGTGGCACATCCGCATTCCAATGGGCAGGTCGAGCGGGCCAACGGACTCATTCTGTCCGGCATCAAGCCGCGACTCGTCGAGCCACTCATCCGCTCACCCGGTAGCTGGCTTGATGAGTTGCCAGCGGTACTCTGGAGCCTGCACACAATGTCGAATCGGTCGACCGAGTTCACCCCGTTCTTCCTCGTCTACGGATCCGAAGTTGTCATCCCGACCGACGTCGAGTTCGACTTGCCGTGCGTCGCGATGTACAATGAAGCCGAAGCAAGAGAGGCGCGCGAAGACAGCGTCAACCTACTCGAAGAAGCGCGCCTTCTGGCACTTAGCCATTCGGCTATCTACCAGCATGGACTAAGGCACTACCATAGCAGGAAGATCAAGCCTCTCGCATTTCGTGAAGGCGACCTCGTCCTCCGACTCGTCCAAGAGCAGGCAGGCCAGCACAAGTTGTCCTCTCCATGGGAGGGCCCGTTCATCGTCAGCAGAGCCCTGCGCGACCGCAACGCCTACTACCTCATCGACACGCGCAAGTCAAAGAAGCGCAAGAAGGACACCGTCGGCGAAGAAACGACCAGGCCGTGGAACGCGGAACTCCTCCGCCCGTTTACAGTTAGCTGCACGAGTGTATATATCGTCGCCTTTTCTAAATGCATGAAACTACGGGGTCCCCGAATGAAACTCGGGGGCTACCTTTTGCCGACCAATTTATTGTGTCCATATTTATCTGCATCACTTTACCACTGAACCCGGCCGTCGGCTCGACTCGCTCGACCAGGGGGCTCGGGGGCAGGACGGCTGGGTCACCACCCCGCCGCCTTACTTGGTGATTCTTGAAAAAGTTGGGTCGCTGCGTCCCCCACTTATCCCTAAAACCGCAGATCCAGCTTTGGCAGTCGGCGGGCAAGCACAACAGGCCAAAGCTCCTTTAGATTCATACACTAAGTCAAAGGCCGCCGAGTCGACCGACCCAGTCCGTCACTCATTAGATAAGTAGCCGCACGACCGGCTGCTCGCCAACCGGCCAAGCCGGATTGCCGCCAGCCGGCCCAGTGGGTGTTTCGCTCTCGCTCAACGTTTCTGAGGACCCAAGTCCTGCGCGCCCCTCTCAAAGAATCGATCCCTTTGTCACGGACCAGAGCCTCGGCCGTTTGACTCGCGGGGGGGGGGGGAGGTTTCAGACAGGAGAAGCACATGAAATTGGTTCGAAAAAGCGGAAGCCAAAGAGCAAAAAAGCACTCACAACACTCACACACAAATATTTAAAACAAAGGCCCATGGCCCAAGTTCATTACACCCTAAAACAACCCCCAGTAAGTGGGTGGACCTGCTACTTAACAGATTCTGCGTAAAGTATCTCATGCATCTCCAGCGCCGCGTCACGACGACGACGGCCCTCCTCTAGCGGCTTCCGGGTCCGGCGTGACACCGGTGTCCTCCTCAGCATCCGCGTCGCCGTAGACGCCCGTCTCCTCCGAGCTCCCCTCTGGGTCACGAAGAAGCAAGCCGTAGTCGTCGCCATCCACGACCCTGCCGTCTTCCGTCCTCTCCGGATGGAACTCATCATGGAAGGCGAACTCGGCGATGTAGCTAGCCCGGGAGGCGATCCGGCCAGCTTGCTCCTGCAGCAACTGCTCCGAACCAGCGCGATGACCCATCAGCGCGTCCAGCTGAAGATCCGGATGCCAAGACAGTGCAAACCGCAGCGCCATCTCGGCACCGGCACCGGCACGGGTGGCGGAAACACGCCACTCGCCAAGATGGTCCGGACCCGCCTCCAGCCAGCGCGCCAGGCGCGAGAAGCTGCGCGGATGGACGGAGTCCGGCCATAGGGCCGCCGTCATCGCGGTGCCGGCGTGGGACAGCCGCTCCATCTGCGTCCCCAGGGCCCGCAGGCGGGCCTCGGCAGCGGCAATGATCTCCAGGAAGGCCCAGGCTAAACGCGGATCCGTCCCAGACCCAACAACGCCGGTCGGGTCATGCTGGTAGCGAACGGCTTCCTCCGCCAGCCGCTGCGTCTCCGGGAAGGCCCCTGCCGTCAGAGAAAAAGCAAGATTAGAAGAACAAACAAGGAAGAAACGTCGGGTCCCGACCTGGCAAAATTACAAGAAGCAGCACTTACTGGAGAAGGACTCTTCCAGGTGCTGCGCCTCGAGAAACATACCACGCCGCTCCAACTCCACGACGCGGTCGCGCTCCTCGAGTGCCTTCTCCAGATCGGCCACCTTAGCAAGGGCCACCTTCAGCTCGGCGTCCTTGTCTTCGACCGCCTTCTCAGCCGCGTCCCGGCGATGAGTCTCGTCCTGACGAGCCTCCTCGGCCGCGGCGGCCTGCTCCCGCAAGCGATGCACCTCGGCTTGGAGACGGCCCTTGTCATCGACCAGCCGACCGCGCTGCTGGTCCACCTCGGCCAGGGCCTGCTGCGTCTCTAGCACCTTGGCGGCCTCCGCCTTCAGATGCTCCACCTTGGCCTCGAGGCGGATATTGTGACCCGCCAGCTGCTCATGCAGCCGGTTGGCCTCGTCAAGAGACCGCCGGGCCGCGGCCGCCTCCGCCCTCGTCTGTGCCACCTCGGCGCCTAGGCAGCCGGCGTCAGCAACAAGCCGGTCATAATGATGACCAGCCCGGAGAAGCCGGGTCCGCCAAGACAGCACCTGGCTGCAATGAAAAAGAATTCAGCAGAAGAAAAAAGACAAGACTTAAGATTTGGCCCAACTGTTACACAGTTGGCCCGAATCTCGGGGGCTACACCCAGTGGGTGCGCTAGCGCGCTCCCACTAGAAAAGAGCATGAACGTACCTGCGGTGACGCGAAGCTCCTCCTCCTTGGCAGTGAGCTGCTCCTTGAGCTCTCGATGCTTCTCCAGGAGCCGGTTGAAGGCGGCAACCCGGAAAGGATCAAGATGCTGAAAGAAGACAGAAATCAGAACAAGGCCTGGTGATCTAAAGATTCGGCCCAACTACTATGTAGTTGGCCCGAACCTCGGGGGCTACACCCAGTGGGTGCGCTGGCTCGCCCCCACAATGAAGAAGTTACAAGAAAACGAAGAAGAAGGCCTTACCAGGACGGCACGCTCCAGGTCGCGCGTTCGTTCCGTCTCGGCCTGGGCAAAGGCCTCAATCCGCTCCGTCCAGCCTCGCAGGCGGCGGCTGACGGCATCCAGCGCCGCCTCCTCCTGGGTCTGGGGCCCAAAGACGGCCGCGCCGCCGCTTCGCGCGGGCTGCGGCATGGCAGCTCGGCGCCCGCCCTGTCTGGGCACCAAGGCGTGCCCCCCGCTGGCCGCTTGCGACACGGCCAGCACCTCCTCAGACGCCCCTTCCAGCGCCAATGGTGATCCGGACGCCGGGACGCCCTGAGTCGCCACCTCAGGCACCGCCGCCCGCGGTGCCTCCTCCATGACCGACGGCGCCTCCGGCACCGCCGGCTGTGGCACCTCCTCCAGGACGCCGCCGCCTCCACCACCATCAGCCCCCGCGCGCTCGACCACGTCGGCTCGCGGCGGGGTATCGCCCCCTATCTCCATGACCTCCTGGTCGAGGATCGCCACCTCAGCCCGGCCCTCACGGCCGCGCTCCCTCACCGATGATGGTTCAAAAACCGTCACCACCACCACCGTGCCCTCCGGCATCTCGCGCCAGGCCGGCTCGATGCCGGATCGCGCCCATGCCGCCGCCGCGTTGGTCCAAGCCTGGACCGACGCCGCCTCCAGCTCCGCCTCGGCCCGGTTCCTGTCCCACCAGGCTAAGGCCTCGGCGTCGTCCGGAACCAGGCCAAGGTCCGAGTCGCCTCGCCCCTCCTCCCCGGCCAGACCGACAGGGTCGGATCGGCTCCTGCGGAACGTGGTCCCTTCGTCGGCCGCGGCCTCCGCCGCAGCTCTCGCCAGCATGATGGGCGACCTGAATAAGAACGCAAAATAAGCCAAAGAAACTAGAAATCCAGGCGCAAGTAGGAAATAAAGCATACCCCGCCAAGACCGGGACCGGGATCGGCTTCCTGCTCTTCTTCTTGGCCGGCCTCCGGGGCTCGGCCGGGTCCGCCACGCGTTTCGATCCGTGGGGTCGCGGCGCGACGCTGTCCTTTCCGTGCAGGCGGCTTGGCGCCGCCCCATGCGAGGACCCGGCTCCGCCCGCGTTGCCGCCTCCCCCGCCCAACACCGCTACACCAGCAACTGGCATCAACGTCGCCTTCACCACGACACGAGCAACAATTCAAGACGAAACGAAGAAGGAAACATGCAAGACTTACCGGCACGGCGCCCAGCACCGGCGTCGCACTCGGCCACTTCCTCGCCGCCTTGGGCCGCGGGCTCCTTTGGTGCCACCGGCGCCACCTGCGACGGAGCCCGGGCGTAAGGATGCCGGATTGCGTTCAAGAGAACCTCCCGTGTCGTGTCAGGACGAACAAGAAGATGTGCAGCGGCAAAATAAGGAGACCGGACACTCACCTGCGGTGCCGGGTTCGACTGGCTATACGGCGCCTTGCCGAATCGCCAATCCTCTCCAATGTTAGCCTTGGAGATGTCATTGACGCCGCACGCGACCTGCTCCGCAGATAGCCGCGTCGACCCCATCCGATTGGGGTCCTGCAGGCCAATCATCTCGCCGATGAGGTAGGAGCGCCTCTGAAGTGGGAGGACCCGGTGGGAGATGAACGCGGCGAGGAGGTCCATGCCGGTGAGCCCCTCCTGCGTCCTCATCACCGTCACACGCTCGCAGAGATTGACTATCTCCTATGACGGGCGCCGGAGCGAGTAGCCACAGATCGTCTTCGCCCGCGGCGGTGCAATGACGAAGGGGGGAAGATTGATATGGTCCGCGCCATGGTTGCGGACGTAGAAGAAAGAATTCTGCCACTTCTTGGCAGAATCCTCGAGCGGAATCTTGGGGAAATCTACCCCCAAGAGTTTGGAGATGACGGCGGCGCCGCAGTCGGCGAACTCCCCGGCCGACGGACCCTGCTGCTTCAAGGAGAAGAAGCGCGCCCAGAGGTCGATCGTCAGCTTGACCCCCAGGTACCCCTCGCATAGGGTCATGAAGCCGGAGAGTTGGACGATGGCGCCGACGCCAAGATGGTGCGGTTGAAGCCAGAAGAACTCCAAGAAGGCGCGGAAGAATGTGCTCACCGGCAGCCCGAACCCGCGCTCAAAATGGGTAAGGAAGACGATGCACTCCTGCCCCTCGGGTCGTGGCCTTTGCTCGCCGCGTGGCAGGCGGACGCTGACGTTCGTATCCCGCGGCAAGCGCCACAATGCTCAAAGCTGCATGATGTCCTCGGGGGTGACGTTGGAGCCCATCCAAGAGCCCGACGGCAGCGCCATAGATAGAAGTGGGAAAAAGAAGACGAGCGACGGAGGAGGCTCTGCTCGGGGCTGCAGGCGCAGTTGTGCGTCGGTGGCAAAGAGCAGAGCACGAGCAGGGGGACAGGAGGGTGTGAACGAGAATGGTGTCCGCCACCCCCTTGCCCCCCTCAATTTATAAGCCCCAGTTCAAACGTGGGGAAGTGGCATCGTCTGCACGCGCCCGTTCCACTACCCTGCAATAAGTGCGCACGTACGCGCGCACTAACTGCTCGAGGAAGTGCAACCGGCCCCCAGACGCCACAATAAATCCATGCGCGTGGCCCAAGGGCGCGCGGCGGCGGGCCCCCAGCCCGTCGCCCGGTCCCGTCACGCGCGTGGCCTGTCAGGCCCCTCCGACTTTTGGGCACCACGTGGCGCCTGCGCGAAGCCCTAGGGGTCGCCTCAAGAGTTGACGGACTCCTCGATTCCCGCCACAGCCGGGATGCCTCGATCCGGTTTCCGAGAAAACTGGCACACAGCGGGTGTTGCCGGACCCGGTGTTCGTAGAATCCGCCTTGCTCAAGGGGGAAACTGCGAAGGCCCACTCATCAGAAGACGGCGGACCTTCACAGCTTCGGGGACTACTGTCGGGGGGATGAACCCCGGGCAGGCAACGGAACCCGGATCCTCTTCAAAAACAGCGGGGCCCGCGTCGCCCCGCAAGCCTGCACGCGCTTGGCCGGGTCGCTCGACCCGGAAGGGCCCGCAACCCGGCCAAACTCTCCGACGCGGCAAGGTATGTCAACACGGCCATAGCAACTGGCGCAAGGCAACTTGACCCAGCGCAACCAAGGATTCCACGGCAAGCCAGCACCACCCGTGCCGCCCACGGCAACCCAGCCATGGGTCAGCTCCCATCCCATCCAGGACGTACGATGGGACGAGACCCAAGCCACCGATGACCAAAGCAACAGTGTTTCCACCATGCTTGTGGTCAGCCGGGGCGTGGCAACAGTACCCCTCACCTACCTGCTGACCAAGCCTGGCATTGCTACAGTGCTCCTGCCCTCACTACTGACGACAGTAAGCGATGGCCTGATGGAGAGCACTGTACATGACTCGACTCATCCACGACATGACGATCGACAAGACGGTGCACAATCCCCTAGGCACGCGGGGCCCACGGCTAGGGGAACCCGGCGAACCACAAGCCCCCAAGCAGGACCCAGCTTGGAGTCCCGGGCACCGACAATACGGACCCACCGACTCGGCATATTACCATTGTAACCCTGGGTGGGTTGATCTATAAAACCCCCCAGGAACCCACGCCCACAGGGGCATCGCACTATCATATCGACATCACCATACGACACATAGAGACGAAAAGCAAGAAGCAGAAGCATAGGACTAGCCACCAAATAGCAGTACCGGAGAGAAGGAGCAGCCCAAGCCTTGGCCAGCTTCCTTCCTCCTCCATACAGCTCCAGGAGCAACATTGTACTATCAATCACCTAACCAAACTTAGCAGGACTAGGGGTGTTATCTCTCCGGAGAGCCCCGAGCATGCCAACCTCACCTTTGGAGCCCACCAGTGCCCTCGAGCCTCCTCCTCTCTTTAGCCATCCCTTGGCATCTGCCGTGCGCCCACCACGACAAGTGAGGTGAGGAATTTGGGGGTACGAGTGGAGCGAGCTGACATGAGGTGGGTGGGAGCGAGGAGGAAGTAGAGCACCTAGGTTTTTTTGGGGGGCGGTGTGCTGGGTGCCTGGGTGTGGGTAGCACCTCTCATTCAGTAAATATATGGGCTTCTGAATTGATTTTACTATTTGCTAGTGTGGATGGGCTGTTTTGTCTTGGGCCCAGAGAAACAATTACTACTAGTACAGTGGAGACACTCTATAGCTACCCAGAAAAACAATTACTACTAGTACAGTGGAGACACTCTACCGCTTCTGGCTCCTCCTAGGTCATTGAAACGTCTCCCTCTACTGAATGTCGTTATACTTTTGTTCACCGACATGCGGGCCATGCAGCACGCGGGCCCAAATGCCATCCACCAAATTAGAAGGCAGTATGCAGGCGGAGAGTCACCCCGGTCGTAGCATGGCAGTAACAAGCCGTCGTATCACAAAACCCCACCTCCCCGCAGTCTAAGTTTGACGGATGAAGCAACCATCATTTCACTCTTCGCTGAATCCCCTTCTCCCTCACCGTCTTCAAGAAAGGCAACACTCGCATCTGCCACTGTTCTTCTCTCCCAACGAAGGGAAGGTAAGCGGATCCGTGATGTTGGTATATTTTCATTCAGAGAAAAAAAAGAACTTTTGCAAAGCAGTAACCGATCATCACTCTCTTTTTTGTTTCATTGTCATTGCGATTGTGTTTTCCTTTCAGTGGTCTCCTAGTATTCATCAGTTTCATGATGGACCAAGGAGAACCAGGTAAAGATCTGCCGATATTGGAGCAGACGTGGGAGGTTTATCCCCATGAGACAGAGAGCTCCAAGAAGATGGAGGCAGCCATCGAGCCGACCCCAGATACGCTCACGGCCACTACTGAGATGGTCAACGCCCCGTTTGAGGTTACAGCCCCCATGGCACTGCAGGAGCAGTTTCCCCCTTCGAGGATGTGTCCCACCCCCCCCCCCCCCGCTGAGCTGCCTAAGGTGATTTTCTTCTTTGCCGATGTCGATTATGGTTTTTCATCTAAGTATGTGGTGATTAATAATGCAAAATTTTATTAGCTTCGATGACATGCTATACATAGTGGTTTAAATAACTTCTGTTTCTTATACTGAAAAGTAATTCAGAATTTGTTTATGTTTCAATTGGAGCCCTGATGCAAACAAGGATTGTGTGGTTGTACATGTCACTCACTATGAGGCGGGTAACCTGAATATACGCACTGGGAAAACAGAGTTCTTAGGCTGCTGGATCCTGAAGGCCATTTGCGGTTATACCAATGAAGAGTTGTATTCCAGCCTCATTGTTGTCAGGCGTGTTGTCCAGGGTGTACTGAAGCACAAGAAGTTCAAAGCTACTCCTTCGTTTGTGAGGCATATTGTTCTTGTCAAGCTTACGGAGGAAGATGACGTGGCATGCCTCCACAAACAAGTTTATCAGTGACAAGGCCACAAGGTTGTCTTCGTGAAGGTTCACAGGATTGAGCTGCTGCGGGACGTCCTCGATGATGTTCATGGCAAGGTCCATCTTGTGTCCAGCCCAAATTAGATCGAGGCATGAAATAGTTGCCCCAGCTAGTGTTTAATAGTAGTTTGGATTGTGTCTAATTATCCGAACCTTGCCTGTTATCGACCCCTCTAGGGCTAGTACTCTGTTTGAATCCGTCTATGGGAACTCCTGCTACTTTTGTGTGCCTGTGAATCATGTGAGAACCATCATAATTGTTGCCGAAACAGATGCGTCCTCGCTAGTTTTTTCATGAATATGGCATGGTAAGACATAAGTTGTCATGGTTTATCATACGAGCAATGTGTGTTTTGATGAAATAGAGCACTCATTCGAGAATTGTGCGCCGACGTATACATAAGTACATGTCAACACTGTTGGTGCTACCCCACTTGTAAGCAGTTGTGCAAAACATGACACATTGGCTCATCTCGCTTCAACACTACGCTATCGACCAGCTAACAATCAACAATCTATTGTCTGACATATAAGCAACCATGTATCTTGTTACAGTGGTTCATGCAGTTAAATGAGGCCACAATGTAATAAATTCCAAACGTTCACACGCTAGTCCAGTGCTCATGTGGAACACTCACATTAAACTCGTCTTCATAAAAAACTTGAAAAGCATAAGTTAAGCAATTTTATACATCTCAATGATTCATAGAACATAACAAACATATACTAGTTCACAGCAAAAGATAAAGTTGTGAGAAGGTTTACAAATCAGGAAAAAACAAGCAAGGCTTCTTTGAGCAAAGGGCCACCCGGCAGGCTTAAATTTCCTGGAGTCCAGTCTGGTTTTTTCTTGTTGCCACCATCCAGGGTTAGGTTCTCTCATTCCATAATAACAAACTGTAATTGTGCTCTCAGCTGAAATGCTGAACTGAACCATGCAGTGTACCGACCAGGTGAAATTCTTTTGCATTCCACTAAATTTAAGCACCGCTATTTGCAGAAATAAGCAGACCACAATGCCTCTTGTCCGCACACCTGTCCAAAAAACTGCCATGCAGCCATGCTAGCTAGTCCTCGGTCCATGGATGAACTGGTAGAAAGTGCATTCCAGACTAGTATGCAGTTGTTTTCGCTCGTCCCTACACTGCAATCAGGAAGTAAAATGTATGAATCAGCTTCTTTTAGATTGTGTTGGTCATTCTACCTTAGTTACTACCAATGTAGGAATACCTTGAAGACGGGAGGTTAGACGACGGCAACGAGGGATAGCCATCTCATTTTGCGCAGTTGTACTAAAACTGAGGTGTGTGCTTTTGGTTGCGTGGATAGAAACGATAGGGAGACAGACATCCCGAAACGATATGGAGACAAACATCCCTATTTGGACAAATACAAAATACGGTTATTTAAACAGTGACAGATATCTGCAGTGGCGTATGATTAACAGCAGCATCTATTGTGTTATAATTGGCACTAGATTGACAGTATGAAGAGTCCTTAAGTAAGTAGCATCACATCACATCAACAATGCCACTAGACTAACATGCAGAACAATAGCATTAGTATTACTGTCATGAGAGTAGCACATGGTCAGTAAATGTGCAATCAAATTTGTGCAGTTCCACTGGGATGAAGAAATGTTAGCGGTGTGAGATTTAAGTGTAACTACAAAAACACAATTCATGGGAAATAAAGCAAGACAGAAGCACTTCATAAAATGGTGATGGCATTGCTTCAATTTATCGACGGCACTAGACCATTAGTTATAGTGACATTAGGTGGCATTGCTTAATGCTTCATGTGATTTTACATTAACGGTAGCGATATGGGCGTAGGGACAGCAGGGGCATAAAGTGGTGAGGCAGATGTGGCTGCCGAGAGCGGCAAATACCAGGCAGCATGTCTGCATTTGTCCCATGTTTTATCTCCTCGGCGACATTTTCCTAAGTGAGCACAAGAAATCTAGACCTGCTCATTCTCATTTGCGTTGTCCCCCAACACCCGTCACTTTCTTTCCTTTTTCAACCAAGAGAAAGGTCCACTTCCCCCACCCTTCACCATCCACCATGCTTTCTTTATCTTTTCAACCAAGAGACCGGTTGGGTAGCCAGTATCTAGTACTTTCCCCTGTTTCCTCTTAGAACCAAGTCCTAGATTCATGTTACAGCTTTCCCACTTTCTTTCCTGTTTGAACCAACGCTTAGAGTCGACTGTATGAACTAGATTTACCTCTAATAATAGTAAAAGTCTAGGTAGCTTTGGAACAGCGGACGGAAGTAGAAAAAGATCCACATGAAGGGAGCTGGGGCAGTAGAGCAAGGCAGGTGTTCTGTTTCGAAGGAATATATACCTGAGAGTTGTCAGGACCCCGACTCAATGCCACATCGATCTAGCATGTAACACCTCATATCACTTTGCGGCCTCACGCACGGTATTCCCACGGTTGTCGCCTTACCTTTGCCCGGGACCGTTTGCGTCTTTTGGCACATGTATATGATAGTGTCGCTAGCATCCATATGATAAGGAGCCCGGGCTGACATGGCTAGTCGTAAACCCAAAGTGGCACAGACTTATAGGGACAGACATCCATGACCCAGCATCGAACGTGTCGGTCATCAGCGAGTGAATCCAGGCTGTAGCACTGGGCTAGCAGGACTCCGGTGAACCGGGCTGTAGCAGGCTAACAGGACTCCGGTATTCATCGCGTGACATTTCCCCGAAGGGACAGACACAGGAACGAAGAAGTACACATGCCGGCCAGCCTAAGTGTTCCGGAGCAGTAGCAAGCTACCATGGCTCGGTGGAAACACTAGGAGACATTTCCCGGTAAGAGAGGCTACTAAGAATAAACAACTAGGTTGTCAGATCCCACACATACCAAGCATTTCAATAACATACACACAATATGCTCGATATGTGCAAATACAACATGGCATTACAACATGACTCTACAACTCAAGTATTTTATTCAATAGGCTCCGAGGAGCGAGATATTACAAACATGGGTCTCATGACCCAACAATCAGAGCATACAAGTCAAAGCACAAGCGGAAGCTATCATGTCTGAGTACAGACATCTATAAATGAAAAAGGCTGAGAAGCCTGACTATCTACCAAATCCTGCCGAGGGCACAAGATCGTAGCTGAGGTAACAAGCTAAACGTCGAAGACCATACGGAACTACTAGCGAGACTGAGGTCTCTCTGCAAAAAACATAAATTAAGCAACGTGAGTACAAATGTACACAGCAAGACTTACATCAGAACTAACTACATATGCATCATTATCAACAAAGGGATGGTGGGGTTTAACAGCAGCAAGCCAGCTTTGACTCGGTGGCTATCCTGAACTACGACTGCAAGTAACTCTTTTGAGGTGGCGCACACGACTCCACATATTCACCATATCAATACACCACTATGGATCCGCTCCCGTCTCCCTACGAGAACGCCATCCATAGCACTCACGCTTATCTTGCGTATTTTAGGGTATCCACTTTCACTTGTCTATGAACTGATATAAGCAACCCAGAAGTCCTTTTCCGCGGACACAGCTATTCGAATAGATGATGTTAACCCTGCAGGGGTGTACTTCTTCACACACGCTCTCACCACTTACCGCCGTTTACACACATGTACTCGGCAACCTTCAAGCGGAAGCCCGACGTGGGTGTCGGCCACGGCCTGCCTAAACACTCAAGTCTCTAGTCCAGGTTTATCGCCTATTCGGGTTCCATCCATGAGGAGATCCGGCCGGAGTTTCGCTCACAGACCCAAACGATGTGAACAGGGTTCCGTGACACCAAACGGGCGCCCGGTATACCCGGCCACGTGCCTACCGCATCACAGCCCACCCCTCCGGTCAGCGCTGCGCACGGCCTCCAGCATACTACAAACACCAGAAACTACTTGCAACTCCTGGACAGAGGACAAGGGTGATTAAGAAGCCGAGAGGGTCCATTGGTTTCGGGCCCAATGCGTGGTAGTAGCTGAATCATGGATCACAAACACAGAACTCGGTTCCTAAGGACGGCTGCAATGAGACAACCCACCATGTACTCCTACATGGCCTCTCACCGCTACCTTTACCAAATCGTGTTCACACGCTTAGCTCACACACTGCAGGACATGTTCAAACACCTCTGATTCATCCCGGATGAATCAGACCTGACTCAACTCTAAGCAGTAGCAGGCATGACAAACAAGCATGAATGAGTAGGCACATCAGGGCTCAAACAACTCCTACTCATGCTAGTGGGTTTCATCTAATTACTGTGGAATGACAGGTCATGCAGAGGATAAAGGGGTTCAGCTACCGCAGCAGGTAACAGATGAATCGATGTTGTCCTAATGCAGTAAAAGAGAGCAGGAGCGAGAGAGTGGGATTGTATCGGAATGAACAAGGGGGTTTTGCTTGCCTGGCACTTCTGAAGATAACATTGAGTCTTCATCAGTGTCAACGATCACAACGTCGGAACATCCTCTACCGGGAGGGAACAGATACCGGCAACAAAGAAGAAATACAATCAATGCAATGCGCAATATGATGCATGCTCATGACATGGCAATATGAATGTGTTTTGAGCTATTGCAACTAGCAACAGA
The DNA here is from genome assembly GCF_018294505.1 of Triticum aestivum. Classification (NCBI taxonomy): domain Eukaryota; kingdom Viridiplantae; phylum Streptophyta; class Magnoliopsida; order Poales; family Poaceae; genus Triticum; species Triticum aestivum. The sequence continues at coordinate 322,807,388 of NC_057801.1, read as the reverse complement.
TTAAATGAAGTTGGTTTGAATATAAGATTCAAATTCAAACTCCATATGTGATTATTTAGATGCCATTTATATGATTTGTGCTAAACAGCACCTATAAGTTGTTCTAACATGCATGAAAATAGTACAGATGGATAGATTGGATTTTTCTGATCATTTTTCATATATAAATTATTTAATTTGGAGTTACGGTTGAATTTCTATGATTTATTGAAGTTTTAATCATTTTCTGAAATTTCCTGAATATTTGGAATTAAAATAATTCCAGAAAATGATTTAGCTGCGTCAGCCTGACGCCAGCATGACGTCAGCGAGTCAACAGCCAGGTCCAGGTCAAACCTGACGTGCGGGGTCCACACGTCAGTGACACAGGACCTAATCCCGGTCAAACCCAGCGCTGACTGGGGTTTGACCAGGGGTGGGGCCCACAGTCAGTGGCCTAGGGGGTTGGTTAGTGCGTCATTAGTGGCTAATGACAGCGCCACGTCACTGGCCACCGGAGTTCGGCCGGCGGCGACCCGAAACGCGGCGGATGTTCACCGGGGTTGCGCTACGGGCGGCGGCTGGACGCGCGAAGGCCACCAGAAGGTAGCCCGTACACGGCCGCACCTAGCTAGCTGCACGAGGGGCCACGGGGTGGCCGGAGACGACGGCGGTGAGCACTTCCGCGGTGGCCGGAGTTCGAGCTGGGGCAGGGACGCGGCTGCAGCGCTCGAGTGAGCAAGTGGAGTGGAGAGGCATCCTCCTGGAGGTGCCAGGAGTGTGTCAGTGCCCCTGGAGCGAGCAGGAGAGGCTCGGGAACGTGGGCTCGCCGGCCATGGCGGATGGCGGCCTCGGGTGACCTCGGGGCTACGGCTAGAGGGCGGGAGCAAGTAGGGGGGCAGAGGGGAAATGCTCAGGGGCTCACGATGAGTTCAAAGAGAGGGTCGGCGTGCTCGGGGAGGCGGCGGAGACGGCGAATCGGGCCGGCGATCTTCGATGCCCGTCGGTGAAGATGGCGGCGATGGCGTCACTGCAGGGCTCCTGGTGTTGCTTGGAGCGGTGGGGAGGAAGAGTAGGTCGAGGCAGAGCTTTGGGAGGCGTCGGGGAGGCGAGGCGGTGGTTGTGGCCGCGGCGAACGGTGTCGGTGGCGACGGGGCTCCGCTCGGTGGAAGAGAGAGGGAGCCAGAGAAGGGGGGGAGAAGGCACGGGGAGAGTGCGAGGCCTGGGAGGGTGCGTGGCGTCGCGGACGGGGTCCAGGGCGACGAGAGGAAGCAGGAGGTGGCCAGGGGAAGCAGGAGGTGGCCGAGGCCTCTCGGGCGCGCGCCACGCCTCAGTCCTTCTGGCGAGGAGGAAGACGACAGGGGGAGTGGAGATGGGCTGGGCCATGCTGGGCCAGGTAAGTGGGCGCCAGGTAACTTCCTTCTCTCTCTCTCTTTTATTTCTTTTCTATTTCTGTTATTTTGTTTTTGATTTGATTTAAAATACCAAATCATTTAATAAAATCCTGGAAACAATTATGGGTGCTTTCTGAATTATTTCAGTGACCCTTAACAATTTCCAACATTTATTTGAACATTTAAATTATTTATAGTGTTTAAATGCCCAAAGTCAAATACAATATGATTTAATTCAAAAATCCAAAAATGACCTAAGAATATATTCATCATTTTTGGCAGAGGTTTCCACCTTAACCAGAAATCATGAACTTTTCTTAGGAACTTTTTGGGTTTATTGAAAAGATTTTGATTCACCCTAGTTGAGTTGATTTAATGCTAGGGTTTGAACATCCCCATTCCAATTTTAGGCAAAATTTAAACATGATGCAACACATGACTAGCTAGCTCAGAGCAAACCAGAAGTTAGGGATGTGACAAGAGTCAACGGCATGTGGCAAAGACGGCGTCGGGAGGCCGCATCTTGGACACAATACCGCAGGGAGGAAGAAGGGGTCGGAGGCTCTCCCGAGCCGGTGCTCTCTCGGAGAGAACGGCACGGCCGCCGATCAGGATGCGCGGGAAGCCGTTGGTCTCCTCCCTCGCTGCCGACGACAGCGTGAACGATGCACCTACACCCTGCCCCGGTAGAGGTTGTCCGGCCGGATTTGTGACCAGCCGTGAGCTAAGAGAGAGTGTGGCCACCTATGTCTTGCTTAGATCTGGAGAGCATGAGAGAGTGAACGAGAGGAACCCTAGTAAAGCAAGCGCTAAGGCTCCTGCTTATATATATAGTAGAGTGATTTTGTTGTACCAGCTTCAAAAAAATGCGCTCCTACGTGTACCCGCGAATGGGTGTGAGAGAACTAGTGCGTGCGTGCACCGCTTCTCTTCGTGAGAGTACAATATACTATGCCCAAAGAATGTTCGCCGCAAGAGTAATAGTATAAGTGTGTGACGTGTGAGCTAAAATAAAATGTGCGCGACGTCTTTTGTTTTTTAGAAGTTCTGAAGGGGGGGAGTGTGAAGAGCACATATGTGTGTGACGTCTACCTGCAGATAGACGGTGGGTGCGACGTGCGAGTCTGCGAGAGGACTCGGGAGGGTCGTGACTCGTGAGGGTGCGTGTGCGTGAGAGAGAGGGGGGCACGTATCAATGCAATGCATGTGTCCGTAAATCATTATCTGACAAACGTTCGCCACAAGCCTTTTCCTGACGAACGTCGTAAGAACCGTTAGATCGGCATCCGACAGTATTAGTTTTTCCATGTCATTTAACAGAACATCCACTCCTCCTACATACAAATCTTCATGTGAGTGTTAGCAACTGACGTATGCTCCCTCAGTTCCGAAATGCAGTGCATATAGCATTATTGAAAATTTGAACCTTGCAAACTTTTACCGAGTTTTCGTGTACCAAATTGCACATGTAGAATACCCTGTATATATCATTTCATTCATCTTCGAGAGGTAACTATAGAGATGGGTGAGGAGTCTACAAAGAAAGACCATCGTATCACCCGCACCAATTTCAACCATCCTTTAGTGTCGAGGAATATCATAGGAACTCTATATGATATGATTTTTATAGGATTTTTTCCTTTATAGCCAATTGGTTCATAGGAATAGATTCATATACTCCACATTTCAAAGGAAATAAACATGATACCATTTCTATAGCTTTAGAGCCACTTGGTTCATATGAATGGAGTTCTATACTCCCTTAATTTCAAAGGAAAATAAACATTAGCATATATTCAATGGAAAAGTTCCTATGATATGAACCAAATTACATCTCTTTTCTAATCCCTCCTCATAGGAATTGAGATACATGTCATCTCTAGATTCAATAGAAAAGTTCCTATGATGTGAACCAAATGACACCTCTTTTCCAATCCCTACTCATAGGAATTGAGATGATCCATGTCATCTCTTTCCCTACAACTTCCATGTATACATCTTCTATTCCTAAATAGATAGTACAACCCACTAGTAGCTTTTTTCTAAAACATGCAACTATGGTACAAGAACTATATAGTGTGCCAATAACTTTGAAAGATGGTCGCTGGATGAAGCTAATCCGACAGTGCAGAGATGGCAAATCTGAGCACTACTGGCCGTTGGATATCATCAACATTCCACCAGATCTGCCACATGTACAATTTAGAAGACTCCATGGTTGAACTTAAGCATAATGCACAAACCTCAAAACACAAGCACTTCTCCTTTGTTCTAGAATCTTCTGTATCATTATTGATTTTTTCTAAATTAATTGCCATTATTTGTTTTTTACTTTATGCTTTACAATGCACAACCCCATGAATCTTAACATTTTTATAAAACTAATTAATTTTGAATGAGATGAACTATAAGAACTAAACGAACATCTACATCATGCATATATGACTCAAAGCTTTACATGCTATAGTGTGTATTTATTCATAATTTGGTTTCGAAATCTCATGCGTTCAATGCATGTGTACCTTACTAGTTTTGAGTAGAGTAGCAAATTTCACACGGCCCCGGGTATAGCAAAATGCAGGGCCCATGCATCATTGCCTTTTGGTCGAACCTACGTCCACAATTTTTTGTACGTATACTATATCTCCACTGGTCCCCGAACCCAAAATGCTGCCTTGTTCCCGTAAAACCAAGCGGCCCACACATATTTAAGGCGTCAACTCAAACCTGTTTACTACGACGTGGCCTCGCACGCCGTAGTACTCCTACAAACCCTACCGCCGCACTCATCATCAGTTTTATTCAAGAGGACGAGGGAGAAGCCGATTTGTAGTGGAGGCGCTTTCAAAAAAAGGATCTGTAGTGGAGACCCCTACCCTAGGGTGCCCTAGGTAGCTGCCGCACGCATCATTGTTTTCTCTTTTCTTTATGCTCTTGCACCCTAGAGTGAAATGATGGTTGCTTCGTCCGTCCAGCTTAATGCGGGAAAGGTGGGGCTTTGTGATTTAACCCCTCATCGCTCATTTTCTACTACTGCGGTGTTACGACCGGGGTGCCTCCAATTCCAACCGTTGCTCCGAACTGTAATTTGGTACATCGCACGTGGAACAAGACGGTGGATGAGCCACATGTCAGCCAAAGGGTCCTGTTAAGTGTGTCGCCATTTCATGTGCGGACTGACCCTGCTTGAGTTGCTATGCCAACACAACAGGAGCAGCCTACCACTTGGTTTTGCTCCTTGGTGAATCCCGACTATATTGATCTAAAAAGATACATGCTGAACTACCCTCTCTGTCTCGGTTTTTTTATTTTTAGGCGTCTCAGTTTATAGGGCGTGCACATAGTTCTCGGTCATCCATTTGACTAACTAAATATGAGTTACTATGTCGAAAAAGTATATCATTGGATTCTTAAGCGGATGTAGTTGTATTTAAAAGTCGAGGGCGGGGCTTTTCCTGCGCGGTAGGCGGGGCAGTTCCGCCTAGTCGATTCGACAGAGACGGGAGAAGACGAGGGAGTAGGTTTCTCCAAACGTAGGGCTGTGTGATTTGACAGCGAGTTACTGCTGGACAGGCGGGGCCACGTGATTTGACTTGCCATTATCATTTTAACTACAGCGCTACGACCGGCGTGAGTCTCCCGATTCCTAACCACCTCCATACAGGTGCCTCTCCCAATGCTCCACCATGTAGTAGAGGCTGGCTCTTGCATGAGATCCCACTTCTCCACTTTTCCCTTCCTCTCTTTCCTCCACATATGCAAAAATGTCGTGTAAAGCGCACTATTGTACTTACTTGCTCCTACAGGTGCTAAGCTTGCCACATAGGCATAAAGTCTGATGTGGCAAGTTAATCAAGAAGAGAGAGACTAGTTTGGTGACCCAAGGAAGAAATGGTGCTAAGCGCGTGTACCTAGGTGAAAAGACAATTTTGAGTCTATAGCTAATTAAATGAAGCAAACTTAGCAACAAAAAACTAATAAGCACACCATTTCATTGGAAGAGGTCACTCCTTGGCAAATGCAATAAATACTAGTACTCCCTGTGTCCCATAATATAAAAACATTTTTGGCACTACACTAGTGTCAAAAACGTTCTTATATTATGGGATGGAGGGAGTACGAAGAAAGAGATAGAGAGAAGTAGAAAAAATACACTTATAGCCAACCTTATAGCTAACGTTGTTGTAGTATGAGTGACTAAGTGATGACTATGTATGACATGCCAACATCCCTAACGCACCGTGTTAAATCTCCAAGGGCGCGACCGGCGAGCGACGCGACGGTCGTGGTAGGCGCGACCATGATACGGGCTGCTGGCAGCCCTTGGATCTGAGATCAAACAGTCGCATGCTAAGTTGCTGAAAATTTGCAGAATAACCCTCCAGGATAGGATATTCACCCATAGGTCTAGAATCACGCCATGCAACCGTTCGATCTCAGATCCAAGGGCTCTCGGAAGCCCGTATCATGGGAGAATGGAAAGCCACTACCCTGCCATTCGCACGCTGGCAGTTCGCTCCTACTCGTCCCCGCACGTCCTTTAATACTACGGCGGTTTGCTCCTAGTTGTCCCGTCCTTTTCACATTACGGCAGTTCCACTAATTCTAACCCTCCTCCCAAATCCATGGCATCCCAAATCTCCATGATCGGCGATGTGTACAAGGTTAGAACCATCACCGGCGATGAGTTCGACGTCATCTACACCCGTTCTTCCGCTACGGTGAAAGGATGCCTTTCTCGCTTCGGACGCATGTTCAAAAACTCAGATGATGAGTGGGACGCTGGGCTAGATGTTGAGTAGACCACAGTCCTGGGATGAGAGAAGGATCTAAAGGACGAAGATAGGGAGAAGCCCGCCGTGATCCAGGTTTGCGTGCATGACTTATGCTTGGTCTACCACATATGACATGCCGACGTTAAATGCCTGGATTTTAAGAACTTCCTCGAGAGCAACCTAGTCAAATTCGTTACTGTAGACTTTAGGAACGACAAAGAAGTCCTGGGTCGGATAGGCCTCGTTGTAGGCAACCCCTTAGACCTCTAGAAGAATCGGCTGCTGCCCTCCGGTTTCCAGCCTTCAATGCTGACCCTGGCAGGAGCCATGGTTCATCCTTCGTATCGTAAACTGGAGAAACCTCATTACACGTTTCATCGTCATGCATGGCAGCGGAATGTACTAGATATAGACCACATCCACTATGTTGCAATGGATGGCTACCTTTGTTTCAATATCTACAAGGGTTGGATGAAGAGCAAGAGCCAAGTGTGCGGTTCAAGCACAGAAGTATCGGCCAAAAGGAAGAGGGACAAGGACGAAGTCGAGGACGTGGACGAGGACTCCGAGTGAGTAAGGTGTCAGTATCGTTGCTCATGGTGGTTCTAATGCAGTGTCTACCGGATTAGTTGCATAGTTTAATTTCAGGCGTGCTTAGTTTAATTTGAGGGGTGTGTTGTGCTGAGCCCCCAGCAGAACTATGTTATATTTCTTCTCGTTACTTTAACTCTTCAGTATGTACATACTACTAGTATTTCTTTAATAGAATTTAGCACCCCAATTAAGCACGTACTAGCTTTTTTAATAGTACTATATGCATAATTTGGCGACGAGCGCTCTCTATATGTACCACCTTTTTTTAATTTCAATTTTTGCTCCATGGCGCAATCCATCGATACTACTACTGTACAAAAGTATACATTTTTTGAAAGGCTAGAGTACTATTCATCACATATATAGCTAGTTAAATTATCATCCTAGAACGACGTGCATGCCATGTAGTAAACCGATATGGAGGAAGTATAGTAAAAATGAGGTGATTTTACCGAGCGATCGGCAGGGGAGCATGGCCTGTCATGCGGTCCCACATGTCATGATGTACCAAGGCGATGTGTGAGTCCCTCTTGAGGCAGAAGCAATACTACGTGGTTTGAGATGATGGCGAGCCGAATTGTGAAATAATGGTTGCTTCGTCCGTCTGGGAAGGTGCGGCATTGTGATTTGACGTCTCATTGCTCATTACTACTACTGGGCCGGCACGAGTGGGGTGCGTCCCCCATGCTGTTCTGCACTGTTATTTGGTGCTTGACACATCGACCCGGTTGCTATATGTCCCACATGTCGGCGACAGGAAGTATAGAATTCATGAAAGGGAGCGACTTAGTTTTGGAAAAATCTATTTTTACGGAGTACGTACCCACTAGGGTTTATAGGGCTCATCTAAAAAACATTCGTTTTTTTGTTTGATAAGTCTCAGTTCTACTACTAGTAGTAGTACCATTACATGTTGGATTTCGAGGTGCGTTAGACCACCCGATGCAAGCAGTGTCAAGAGGAAACTCACCAATGCATGTAGAAGTTCATGGAAATTTAGTGGTCATTCATGCATTCGTTCTAATTTATGCCTCGGTAAACATAACTTCTTGAGAAAAATGAGCGTACTAATTACCTATGCAAACTACGAAATTAATTTGACCACTCACCATCTACCTTGGTTGGAGAGATTTTGAAATTGAGCCATAAACTGGAAAGGAGGGTCTAGTAACTTTTGTCTCGATTACTATTTGTGGCCTTGTATAGATGCAAAATGTATTTTTTTTATAGTGGCCTTGTATGAGTAAATGGAGGGAGTACTAAAGACATATATATTCCAAACAATATGATAATCTCTCTAACCAAGGTACGTAGTAGGGACGAGGAGTAAACGGAGGGAGTAGTAAAATTTTCTCCTCGTGCTGCGAGCCACCGCGCGCGTGGGCGAGGGAGCGGGCGTAAGACGTACAGTAGTACTACTACTACTACTCGTAAGCAAGCTTCACCTCATCCTGCGAGCCACCACGCCCGTGGGCGGGGAAGACGGCGTACTAAGCAAGCTTCTCCTCGTTCTGTGAGTTGACGGGACACATCAAAAGTACTCCAGTGTATAGACCCTTGCTTCTAAGGTAGGCCCCACATGGTTTGCCTCTTTTCTAACATAACACGTCAAGTAGTAATTTGTTTGTTCACCTGTGGTAGACGATCCTCCCTCCACCAAGTGGACAACCAGTACACGTGTCAAATTAGTACGTGGGCTGCCTTTTCGTACAGAAATGAGCTCCACCATGAACCCGCGCGGGCGTGGTTAGGAAAGAGACAGGAGTACGTGCACCGTGCGTGCGCCTCTTCTCTTTGAGCATGTCCCCCACCTACGTGGGTGTGTGTGAGAGAGATACAAACCTAGACATAATGCGCCGTCCATCCCCATGCCTCCGCCAGTCCGACCACCAGTCACCACCATGCCCCACTCCTCCTCACCTTATCTCTCATCTTTCTCCCTCCATTTTTATATACAAGGGGCCACTATCAAAATTATAATTTGCAGATATACCAGGCCACTAACACTAATCGATGCATTATTAATGGTGTTTGCCTCGTGGTACTAGCAAAGGAGTACATTAATTATCCCTTGCATGCATGCGGGAGTTTGTAAAAAAAATGCATCTTGATGTTCCATGCAATGCATGGGCATCTTGATAGTCCATGAAAACAACAGATGGCAAAATTCCAGGGCGAACGAGGGATTTGAATCTGTTGGGAGGGGCTGTTTGGATCTTGCCCGGGGTAGCCAAAATATTGGCGACCCTTTTGTCCACCGGTGCCTTTGCCACCGATGAACGAGGAATGGCTCGGGTGCTCATGCAGCCCCCAGCGCGCAGGTTGGAGACGAGCTCGGACGAGCTGTGTTTTTTTGTCCCACAAAGCCGCCCGAGCGACCCGCAGACCGATCGGCGACCCACAAATTACGCCATCCAACCGTAGCCGCACACATTATGACGACAACTCAACCAACCGGACGAAATTCACGCAAACACGTAGACAAACTGATATTTCATATAACAACAACGGAAATCATATAAAATACCGGATTTTCATAGAAACATTATGGATTTCATTACATTCAAATGAACTACGTGGTGCTAGTTCTGGACAGCACAGGTATATAACACCTGGCCTAAATGGTCGCCCGCCGATCGATTTGTGTTGCTCATGTCCGGCAGCACGATCACCAGACTGTCGGGAGCCCCAGAGGTATATGCTTCAACGCAAAGGACGGCTCGCTTTCCCACAGCCCAACTGATATCATTGGATGATGCCGAAGATGATGGTAGCCGGCACCGGTTTGAGTTCATCACTAGCCACTACTTCGCCATGGCCGGCACTGTCTGAGAAACTGATCCACGAACACCTATGGGGCTGGCGGACCGAGCCCCTTTCGGTTCGGCGGGGGGCGAAGATCGCACGAAGAGCAGATCGAGGCGAAGCACACGAGCAGTTTACCCAGCTTCGGAGCTCTCCGGAGAGATAATACTCCTACTGCTGCTTGTCTGATTGTATTATGTTCTTGCTCGAGAGTGAGCTAAGTGTTTCTCTAGCTTCCGAATGATCCGAACCTCCTCTACGTTGCGCATGGGCCTCCTTTTATACATTAAAGGGGTCACCGATAGGTGGCAACGTAGACAAGGGTTAAAATGTAAAAAGAGAGGTGGTTGGTACAGTGTATCCTACCTAACCCTGACGGCAGGGGACAAGGGCATTAAATGCCCGTCTGTGTAGCCCAAACAGTGCAGAAAAGGACCGTCAGGGGCGCCACTGCTCGCCACGATGGCGATCTTGTCAGCTTTGCATGCCACCGCACCGCTGGCTGCACAGCCTCCCGCCACGCGCGCCTGGAAAGGCCCCCAGAGCGACACGTTGGTGGATGCGCTGGAGCGTGGGCACAGAGTGGCCGCCTGCCGCGGCAAGCGCCTTGCCGCGGCCGTTGCCTTGTCGGGTCCGGAAGCTTGTCGCTCACCGGGCCCTGATATGCCTTGGTTGGTCTTCCTGGCAAGCTCCTCTTGTCGGGGCCTTGTCGCCTTGCCGGGACGCGTGGCGCGTCGCGGCAAGTTCCTTGGGATGCCTTGGTTGGCCTTCCCGGCAAGCTCCTCTTGCCGGGGCCTTGTCTTGAATACTTTGTTCTTGAATGGCTCCAAAGGAACCATGGAGGACCTTGGCGGTCGCCCGGCAAGCCTTGCCGCGGGGTGCTGCAACTGCCCGTGCACAAGTTCGGGGTACTAGGGTACCCCTATTCTAGTAGACTGACAGGAGCCCCCGGGCCTGGGCCATACACGGTGCCGAGCGCTGTTGGGCCAGGCCCAAGACAGGGCACGGGCACACGCGGCCTAGGCCATGCCGAATCTGACTCCGTATCCACCGCGCCCTCCCTAACGACACGCGCCGAATGCGGCGTCATGGGAGATATCATGGGTGGATTCTTTATTCGGAAGGGCGAAACATCCGCCCCCTCCCTCTTTATAAGCAGGGGAAACAGGGGCAGTTCGTTCCCCCCCCCCCGCTGGTTGCTACTACTCCATCTTCGCAAACCTCCGCCGCTCCCCCCTTCTTCTCCAAGCCGAGAGAGAGCAGCGCTCCGCCCCCCATTGCCACCAGCATCACCAACGCCGTCGACCTCCCCCACCACCTCCGCCATGGCTCCAAAAGCCGACAAGGGGAAGGGCGTGAAGTCGGCCGAGGCGCAACGGCTCACGGTGCTGCGGAAGGAGCGGGCAATCTTCTCCCCTCAGCTCGGTGCGCAGGAGCTGAGGGAGTACTACTACCTCTTCTGGTCGACGGAGACGCGAGCGCATCCGCGCACGAGGGTACTCCCGGCCGCCGCTTCGGAACTGGCTCCAAACGGGTACCCATTCTTCGCGTTGTTCTTCTATTGCGGGCTCTGCCCGCCCTTCTCGGAGTTCTTCTGCGACATAATGAACACCTACGGGCTCCGCCTCCTTGATTTCACCCCCAACGCCGTTCTGACCATGGCAGTTTTCGCACATTTGTGCGAAAACTTTGTCGGAGTCCATCCCAATGTAGCCCTTTTCCGCCACTTCTTCATGCCTCGGGTCGAGAGAGGAGAGCCGCTTGCCGGAGGGATCGCCTGGATCTCGAGAGTCGGCAAGAAGGAAGCGTATCTGGAGGGTGAGCTTCACAGCAAATGGGAGGAGTGGAGAGCGGAGTGGTGCTGGATCGTCGAGGAGAACCCGCAGCCGTTCACTGCCCTGCGCCAAGCCCCAATCGTGCACGGCAACGATTGGAGCAACGTGGCCCCGGAAGACGACAGATTGAAGATCGCCGTCACCCGGATCCTTCGCCTCAGGCTTGCCGGGCTCACCGTAGGCGCCGTTGGCGCGGATTTCCTTCGCCGCTGCATCGCCCCCTGCAGGAGAGGGGGAGACCCGCTTGGGAGTTCAAGAACTCGGCGGATATAATGCGGCTGCGTCCAGGCCTCAACTTCAACTTCACCGTCCTGGAGTTGGATGCAATGCTTCTGGAGCTGTTCAAACACGACCCCCAGCACCCATTCGTTTTGCCGAGGAGCGTCGTTCCATTGTGCAATAATTCATCGCTTGACCGGATCTGCGCCATGATGCCGTTGTGCGATTCCCACGGAATCGTTCCAACTTGGCAAGAGCCTGCGGATGACGTCGTGCGGGCGTTCTTCGACAACTTGGAAGAAGTGCCGGTCCGTGCCGACGAGCAGAAGAGCCTCACCCGCGACACCACCGATGCGGAGCTGCAGCGCATCGCCACCAGGACGGAGGAGGCTGCGGCAGCAGCTGCCGCGGGTGCGTTCGGGTTCACCGTAGAGGCGGCAGAGGCGGCAAGCCTTGCCGAGCGCGAGGAGTTTGCCGGTGAGGAAGATCTTGCCGGCCCTGAAGCTGAGCCAAGCGAGGCCGGCGAGGAAGAGCCTGAGCCTTCAGACAACTTGCCGCAGGCGGAGCCCCCGGCCCCGCCAAGAAGGCGTCTCCGCAGGGCTGGGGACGTAGCGGGGCGGCAAACGAGCCAACAGCTGCCAAGCCGTGCGACACGCTCTACCGCGGCAAGCAATGTTGCCGCGGGAGCGCCTCACGCTGCTGCGGCAACTGGAGCGGGATCTTCCCGGTCCACCGCCACCGCCCCTGCCAAGCGGGCAAGGGATCCTACTCCTCTGCCTCGCCGCACCGGAGGGGAGCCGGACTTCGATCTCTCCGCGCTCAGCTCCGACGAGGAGGAAGAAGAGTAAGTTTCTTTGGTGCTCTTGTAGTTCTTCAATTCTTGCTATTTTTGTCTTGTATCTGACTTGCTTCGATCTGAATCCATTCCTTTCCAGGACGCTGGCCCAGAGAGCGGCGAAGAGAGCCAAGGCCCCGGTGATTGTCATCGAAGATGATCCCACCGTGTCAACAGGTGGTGTGTCTGAGACCACCTTGACGGACCCTGCAGCCACTCCCCAAAGTAGCCCCCAGCGCAGCCCCCAGCGTAAGTTTGTAGTTTACTTCCTGCTGTCGGGCGCGCATGGGTGCTCTTTTCTCTACTGATATCTTGCTTGTTGATTTGTGTAGGAGCAGAACAGCCTCACCAGGAGGGCCCGGAAGCCGCCCCCGAAGTGCCATCCGCCAAGGGAGGAGTCCCCGGCAAGGGAGCGCTCTCTGGCAAGGGAGAACTCCCCGGCAAGGTACAGTTCTCCGGCAAGGGATGGCACCAATGATCCTCCGGCGGTTGAGACCGCGACCGCAGATCCTAGTACAGGTAATCTTCTTGCCTGAAATCTTCCCTTGGGCCCTTCTTCTTTTGAATTCCCTTTCTTGGATTTTTGCTTGACTTTTCTCCCTTCTTCGTTCTTCAGATCCATCTGCTGCGGAGCCAACGGAGACCGAGGACGCCGGCGAGGAAGGCGCGCGTGGCAGCAACAACGACACTACCGCCAACGAAGAAGGGGCCGGTGCTGATGAGCCCGCCGGCGAAGAGGCCGCCAAGGCTGCCGCCGCAGAAGCTGGCGAGGGGTCGGGCGATCGCACTGACGGCCCTGAGGCCGCAGGAGCGCCAGGCGCTACGCCGACCGCCAATCCCTCCGCCGCTGCCGCGGAGCCAGGCTCCGAAGAGCCCCAGCCCGACGCCTACTTGAAGGCCGGTGACGGTATCTTCATCAAGCTTCCCTGGGCGTCGAGCTCCAGGGCGCCGGTCAAAGGAGAAGCTTTCGATGAGGAGCTGCTCGCCTCCGCCGGGCTGTCGTTGGTCGACGCGCCAAGCAGCAGCGGTGGCGAGCCTGAGGAGGAGCAGCTGCTGCAGAAGCTGCTGTCACTCTACCGCGCACGACAAGCCAAGCTGGCTTCCCGGGAAGCGCTTGTCGCGAGGGCGGGAGTCGACATTGAGAAGCGCGCGGAGGAGCTCCGGGGCCTCAGGCAAGAAACTCTCCGGAGCCTGGCAGAAGAGCGGGAGCAAGTCGCCGAGGAGAAGAAAGCCTTCCTCCTCGCAAAGGCTAAGGTTGAAGAGCAGCAGCGGCTTGCTGCCGAGAAACTATCTGCGCAGGAGGGAGAGTTGGCGCAGCGCAAGGTCAACCTTGACAGCCACGAAGAGGAGCTCGCCGAGCGCGAGCAAGCGATTGGCGGGGTGCTCAAGGAAGCAAAGGACGCTGCCGCAGCTGCTGAGGCCGCCAAGAAGGAGCTGGAGGTGAAGGTGGCGCAGCTGGAGGCAAATCTCAAGGCGAGCGGCGAGGAGCTTGCCATGCTCAAGCGTGAGCAGGAGAAGGACGCTGCCGCTCATGGCGAGCTGCAGGGTCTTCTCGCAGAGAGGAGCAAGGAGCTCAGCGCCGCCAAGGATTCCAAGGCGGATCTCGAGCTGAAGCTGGCCATGTTGACTCAGACGCTGGACGCCGCCAGGGAGCGATAGGTGACCTTGTCGGAGAAGGTCAAGGCCGACAAGGCGCTGTTGGCGAGTATCGTCGTTACCCAGAACTCATTCAGGGAGACTGTGGAGCACTGGACCGAGGGGCTGGTGAATATCGCCGCAGTCATCGACGGGGAGCTGGCGCAGCTGGGGATGGAGGACTTTGGGTATCCCTCCGACGAGCATCTCCAACCCAGCGCCAAGCTCAGCCTGTTCTTCAAGGGCGTGGCGACGGCACTCCAGCGACTCCGGGAGAGGATCCCAAAGCAGCTGGCCGACGAGTCGCGCAGGATTTGCGCGGGGGCTCTCCAAAAGGTGCTGATGAAGGTGGCCTTCCGCAACCCAGGCCTCAACCTCACCAACGTCCTCAGGTCCTTGCCGCCTGACGCCGATCTGGATGCGCTCAAGGCCCTTGTCGCACCCATTGTCGACAAGGTGAGCGAGATCAAGAGGGTTGAGGGCGATCGCGTAGACTAGGCCGCCCGTTTTCTCTTTCTCCTTGTCGCTGCTAGCCATGTTATAAGATCAATCTGTTAGAGCTGCGACAAGTTATTTTGTAATATAACTCTATTTCTGGTATCGATTGCCACATTATTTCCTTTACTAGATTCCCTGTTTTGTATGTTTTTACCCTACGCTTTTAGGGAACTTGTCGGCGCAGGCACCTTTGCCGCGAGCGCTGAGTGCGGGACATCAGCGGCCTGCTGGCGATGCCGCTTCCGACAAGAAACCTTGTCGCAACTAGCCGCAGCTCACTTAAGTTGTTGAGCGGACATGAAACAAAGTAAGGGCGCAAACTAGCTACGAGTTGGTTCCTCCGTGCACAGGTTTTCCATACAAAGCACGGTCGTTCAAGGAAGATAACTTAAAAATTTAAAACTGATTGCTCAAACTTTGGCAACTTAGCTTTTCTGTCGTTTGCTTCCCGGCAAGGTTTCCGTCAAGGCAAAACTTTCTTGAACGACGCCTGTTCCACATCATTATCTTCTCCTCCCCCCCCCCCCGGCAAACTTGTGCACGAGGGAATCTTTCTTCCTTTGAGAAAAAGAAAGAAGAGAAAATAACGATATGGAGCCTTACGGCTCGTTATTGCTTACCGGGGGTAGGTGCTGCACAAAGTGTCAGATAATGCATGCAAGAAAGAATATAATGCATGAAATTGACAAGATGTGCGGGGCACATGAGCTTTACTTATGCACGGGATCTGCGCCCGGCTTTGTACAAAGGATTACATGCGACATCGGCAAGACTTGTACAAAAGGTGGTTGCCGGAACAGGTTCCGGCAACCTCGCCCTATGGGTAAAACTTACGAAGATGCTCAATGTTCCAGGAGTTGCTCACCGGAATGCCATCTTCAGTCTCAAGGCGGACAACGCCGGGCCTAGTGACTCGTTTCACCCGATAAGGGCCTTCCCACTTCGGCGTCAACTTGTTGGAATTCTTGGCGGACTGAACGCGCCGAAGAACAAGGTCGCCTTCCTCGAAGCTTCTGGCTCTAACTTTGCGGCTATGGCAGCGGCGCAAAGCTTGCTGGTATCGAGCAGCTCGTACAGCAGCCTGAAGACGATCTTCCTCAAGGAGCAGCGCATCATCTTGTCGCAACTGCTCTTGCTCAAGCTCATCATAAGCAAGCACTCGAGGTGACCCGTATACGAGTTCCGTGGGGAGAACTGCCTCCGCTCCATAGACTAGAGCGAAAGGCGTCTGGCTAGTGGCTCGATTTGGCGTTGTTTTGATCGACCAAAGAACCACCGGCAGCTCCTCGATCCAGTTTCTTCCGCACTTGCGCAGCCTGTCGAAAGTTCTGGTCTTGAGCCCGCGCAGCACTTCAGCATTTGCCCTCTCCGCTTGACCGTTGCTTCTCGGATGAGCAACAGAAGCAAAGCAGACTTTGGCGCCAAGATCTTGGACGTACTGCATGAAGGTGCGGCTCGTGAATTGTGTGCCGTTGTCGGTGATGATCCTGTTAGGGATCCCGACACGGCAAACAATCGACCTGAAGAACTTGACTGCTGACTGTGCTGTCACCTTCCTCACTGGTTCCACTTCCGGCCACTTTGTGAACTTGTCGATTGCAACGTACAAGTACTCAAAGCCCCTGACAGCTCGGGGAAAGGGGCCGAGGATGTCGAGCCCCTAGACCGAAAATGGCCAGGATAAAGGGATCGTCTGGAGAGCTTGAGCTGGCTGGTGTATCTGCTTGGAATGGAACTGGCACGCTTCACACTTGGTTACTTGTGCAGTTGCATCCTGGAGGGCTGTCGGCCAAAAGAAACCTTGCCGGAAAGCTTTGCCGGCAAGTGCTCTTGCGCCAATGTGGTGACCACATATGCCTCCATGTATCTCTGCCAACAGCTTTTGTCCGTCTTCCCGGCAAATACACTTCAATTTCACACCATTGAGTCTTCTTCTGTACAGTATGCTATTGACAAACTGGTACATAGTTGACTGCCGGGCTACTTTTTCTGCTTCTTCTTGCTCTTCGGGAAGTTCTCCTGTCTGAAGGAAATGGACAATCTGCTGTGCCCATGCTGGAGCTTGTGGCTCGACAACAAGGACTAAAGGCACATCTGCTACTGCGGGAACACCCGCTTCTACGGCGAGACCTGCGGCTCTGCCGGAGCTTGATGTTCCCCGGCAAGCTTGCTGAAGCAAAGCTTGTCGGGAGCGTCTGCTGCGACGGAACAAACCATAAGGCTTGCTGGAGCAGACTGCTCCTCAGCATCCTTGCTGTTGATCTTGGGGACCTTCTTGGCGGCGGCTTTGGGGTGGTGATTGCATGGTGGTTGCTCCCCCCACCAGTTTCGTCGCCATCGGCTCGCGCCTGGCAACCCCGCCGCGGCGGCGACGTGCTCGGCTGTCGCGGAGTGTCGCTGTTGGCGTAGCCGATGAGACTTTGAATGGTGGCCCTCCATTCGTCGATCTTGTCCAACGTCGGAGGGTAATCCAGGAGCAGTTGAGCTCGCACCAAAGCTTCTGCCAGAGTGGTGGGTGGCAGTGGCGGACGGCGCGAGGAGCGGGATATGCTCGAACTTCTAACTATGTTAGAAGGAGCATTTTCCCGTCCGGACGACCGTGTCTCGCTCGTGCTGGCACGTTGGCGTGCATGCTGGTCTTGAGCGCCCCGGGATCCACCAGCTTGATCTTGGCCCAACAAACGTATGGTATTGGGAGTACCATGACGTTGTCGGTCCTGCGCCTCCTGAGATGGGCGCGGAACAAGCGCGGACGTCGAAGTTTGCGCCGCCCTGCCCTTGGACCTGGCAGCGTCGTGAGCTTCCTCGTCGACGTCTGTCCTTCCGCCGGCGTCTACCCCACCACCCGTTTGCTTCGGTGGCGGTGGGATCGACGTGGACGGAACAGCTGCCTCCGAAGCCTTCTTCTTCGGTGGCATGTTGATGAAGAAAATGAAGATCTAGCTCATGTGGACGCCGGATCAGGTTCACACAGCCTCGACGACCCCCTACCTGGCGCGCCAAAGATGTCGGGGAAACTGATCCACGAACACCTATGGGGCCGGCGGACCGAGCCCCTTTCGGTTCGGCAGGGGGCGGAGATCGCACGAAGAGCAGATCGAGGCGAAGCACACGAGCAGTTTACCCAGCTTCGGAGATCTCCGGAGAGATAATACTCCTACTGCTGCTTGTCTGATTGTATTATGTTCTTGCTCGAGAGTGAGCTAAGTGTTTCTCTGGCTTCCGAATGATCCAAACCTCCTCTACGTTGCGCATGGGCCTCCTTTTATACGTTAAAGGGGTCACCGACAGGTGGCAATGTAGACAAGGGTAAAAATGTAAAAAGAGAGGTGGTTGGTACAGTGTATCCTACCTAACCCTGACGGCAGGGGACAAGGGCATTAAATGCCCGTCTGCATAGCCCAAACAGTGCAGAAAAGGACCGTCAGGGGCGCCACCGCTCGCCACGATGGCGATCTTGTCAGCTTCGCATGCCACCGCGCACCGCTGGCTGCACAGCCTCCCGCCACGCGCGCCTGGAAAGGCCCCCAGAGCGACACATTGGTGGATGTGCTGGAGCATGGGCACAGAGTGGCTGCCTGCTGTGGCAAGTGCCTTGCCGCGGCCGTTGCCTTGTCGGGTCCGGAAGCTTGTCGCTCACCGGGCCCTGATATGCCTTGGTTGGTCTTCCCGGCAAGCTCCTCTTGCCGGGGCCTTGTCGCCTTGCCGGGACGCGTGGCGCGTCGCGGCAAGTTCCTTGCGATGCCTTGGTTGGCCTTCCCGGCAAGCTCCTCTTGCCGGGGCCTTGTCTTGAATACTTTGTTCTTGAATGGCTCCAAAGGAACCATGGAGGACCTTGGCGGTCGCCCGGCAAGCCTTGCCGCGGGGTGCTGCAACTGCCCGTGCACAAGTTCGGGGTACTAGGGTACCCCTATTCTAGTACACCGACAGGCACCGTCTCGAGTTCATCCTAACATTCCCCTCCTGTGGAGCCCATGCGGGGTCGACGAAGGTCCTCGCAACAAAAGGATCCGGCAAGATACCTGCTATGTACGCCGGTGTCGCCTCCGTGGTGGCCTTCATGGGACCCAAGCGGCGGCGGCCTCCCGTGTTCGACATCTCCTCGATGATGGCGGTGGACGCGGAGGCGCTGGCCACCGACTCGTTGCTCTCTACGCACCCGTCTTCTGTCGCTGCTAGCATGGCGCGGCCTCCGACATGGGAGTCTCGGCCACAAAAATGGGAGACGCGGTACGAGGCGGCGACATGGACGGCTGCAACGACGCCCGTGCGCCGCTCCTCGTCGAGCTGGCCTAGAGCGGCGAGTTGCTGAACCGCGCGCCGGCTTGGGGCCGCAACTGGCTCCGTCGGGTGAGGGGAGGGAGGTACCCAGCCGGCTTGGGTGCGGAATAACTACTCTTCGTAAGCCATTGTAAGAGTGGACAAAATGGTGAAGGAATAGGGGAGCGGCGGAGGTGTGCGATTCTTGGCCGGCGTTTGGCCTCGTTTAAATAGGAGATTAAATAGACGGTGGACGGGAGGAGCTCGGCCGGCATTGCGTTTAATGCCGGCCCGGTCATGAATGAATGTGTATCCAGAGTGGGTTTCTCGGCTTCCACACGGGCGGGTTTCATGGAGGCGTTTGAATGCGGGAAGGAGGCGTGTTCAGCCGGGCGTGCAGCGAGTGGCGCCCTCGACTCTAACCTAGGACACCACGCCATTCTTCCAATGACATGTGGGATCTTTGGGTACATGGCCTGCATGTCAGTGACCCAACGCAAGCACCGCACAACAGAGGAACCTTTGGTGGGCCAGGGCGGTCAGAAGCGGGCATTTCATAAACCGATGATTGTTCATTGAGTGTGACATCATCTTTTTCATGTAGACAAGCCTACTATGTTGATAGCCCGTTCGATAGGTTGTGATTCATAAAGACCGCTGCAAACATCAATGTTCTGCTTATCACAGATAAGATTGATTAATACCCGTAACAATCCATGTCCTTAACAAAGGGTGCATGCACGTATAGGTTGAGCGTGTGTCTCGCATCGTGTGCTGTGTGCATGCAGGCGTGCGAGTGTTGCATGCGTGCAAGGGTACATTTTAGTGTTGCATGCATGGGTGCATACGGGCATGTGTTTGTGAGTGCATGTGTACGTGTCAGTGTTGCACGCCAGCATGCGTGTGTGTGTATGTTATGTGTACGTGTCAGTGTTGCACGCCTGCATGGGTGCGTGTCTTGTGTGCGTGCATGTGTACGTGCGGGGTGAGGCTACACGTCAGTCGACTGACTTTTTAATCTCTGGTCATTACATTTTCCAGTCGTTGGATACGAAATCAAGGGCCTCCAGTTTATCATCAAACTCCACCCCCCCTGAGCCGCCAGCCACCACCGGCAGAACCACCGTCCCCCGCCGCCCGCGGCCGGCCCGCGCCGCTATGCCGCCCCGAAACCACTCCCCACCCCACCGCCCAATCAACGCCCCCCCAACCAGAGGTCTCACGACTTCGAATACCCACCGACCACTAATTTAAAACCATTTCTGTCCTTCATATACGCGCTGATGGGTGGGCCCTATGGTAATGTGCGCTGCTGAATGTGGACCATTTGACTGGTCAATTGATCGTGTTATCAACAAATTACGGAGTTGTATGGTGAGCCAGTGACCGTATGATCACCCTAAAATGTAATCCTATTTTATTAACACAGCACAGACTCAAAACTACCATTTTCTTTCTTTCATATACAGGCTGACAGGTGGGCCCCACGGTTACGCAGCCTGATGGTGCAACACTAGTTGCGCCACATGGAATGTTTGACTGGTCAATTGATTGTATCATCAACAAAATACGGAGTTGTACGGGTGAGCCAGTGACCGTATAATCATGACATGTATTTGTTTAACATGGTACAGATGCAAGGGCTCATATATACACGCAAGCACTCACCGCTATAAGCGCACACACGCGGACCCTACCCCTATGAGCACCTTCGAGAGAGTGGGACAGCATATATGATCTTGAGATTTTATGAAGTCACCATAGGTGCCTCGTAGTCGAGTGGAACGTCTCCTCCCACTGAGCGCACATCGCCGGAAAATACTGAAATTAACACAAGATAAATGCGAGCACCGGGACTTTAACCTTGGTGGGCTCGAGAAACCATTGTCCTCCTAACTATCCAACCACATGTTGGTTAGCATGACAAAATGTATGTGGTGACCGTGATGAGCTTATTCTGAAGTCCAGTGACCATATCGTGCTTTCTCTTCAAATACAATGACAGTAAGTGTCGCCAACAAAATACGGAGCGCACATCAAATGCAAAGTCCGTCAGTGTCATCAACAAAATATGGAGACGTATCGTGAGCTAGATACCATTGTACTATTGGATATGCTTATTTTCTTAGTGGCCGATTGCGTGTGTGTTGTGGTGGGCACATCATTTCTAGTTGTGGTGGGTCAACATGAAGACTCATGGGTCGGTTCCATCCTGCGCCACATATAGGTTGGACTAGGACGCGTTATACAAAGACCATGTGGAGGACTCGGCGTACAACACAAAGCTACCAGAGTCTCGGAGGACTCTATCCCCACTGGTGATAAGCCGACTATATATGATTTGTAACCCTAGGCCCCCAGTATGTTACAAAAGCTTGGGGGCTAGTTCGTGGATAGTATACACACATGCACAATGCCTGGTATTCACGTGTACTTTGTACACACCCCTATCACTAATATACAGTACCAGGAGTAGGCTCTTTCTTCAACTGCAAGGGTCCGAACTAGGGTAAAACTTTGCCTCGTATTAACATCCAGCCTAACAGCCAGCGATATCCTACCGAATGATATGATGAAATCATATCTGCCAACTACTAAGAGAGAGGTGTGTCGGGGGGGCAATGAGTGCGAGAGAGGCCTAAAGATAATGTGCGTGCGGGAGACACATAGGCACATATATGTGCGTATAGAGGGCTAGAAGAGACCGTGTGTGTGTATATATGCATGTGAGAGAAATAGTGTTTTCCAACTGAGATTAGTGAAAATAGTGGTACATAGTAGTCAGAAAGAGAGAGAGAGAGAGAGAGAGAGAGAGAGAAACAGAGAGAGCATGTGCGTGAGACACCCCGACACCCTGAGAGAGATTGTGAGCATGTGTGAAAGAGAAATGCCGATGCATATAAAGTCTGTGCACTTATGCGATAAATAAAGAGATATATAACGCGTTTGTGAGAACAGGCCGAGGCATAGTGTATCTACGTGTAAAAGGCGGTTCTACGCATTAAATTAAAATATAAATGGCATTATTATTTTTGGATGAGATCATGAATTTTGCAAATTGCGTATCGACGAAAATTGGTCTATCAGACACCCATACTCTATTGAATTCTAGCATGTGCATGTGTTTATTTCATATTATCGATCCATAGAGTGAGAGCGGTTTGAAATACAGGCAATGGATGCTTTTGCAATTCATATATAAACATTAATTAGTGCACTCCATGTTGTTAGTGTGAAGCACTTTATACATTTGTCACTTGCATGGATACATTCCAAATTGCTAGCTACGAAATAGAATACATGTCGAATTCAACATAAAGGGGGTTTCGAAGATTCGAATTCATAGGAAGTGCATTCATCTATTTGAACCCGAGATAATGGCATTTGTAAATCAGATGTAAAAGGGGGCATCAATCTTTGTTGTGAGTTTGAACATGCTATATATATTCATACGCATATCTAACTTTTTTTTGCAACCAAGGAGATTATATCTGGAACCATGCATGAACTGAGGTAAGTTGCATATTTTTTAATATATACTCGTGTACAATGTATATTCAAATGTACCCCCTCCATTCCAAAATAATCGTAGCTTTAGGATTTTCAAGAGTAAAGATTTGTGAAGTTTGACAAATCCTGAAAGTTCAATTCAAGAGAACCGAAAACGTTAATGCTTCTGCTCCCAAATATTGAACGAAGCGCCAAATAGGCCTGTGGTCACCCGAAACCGCGCGAGACTAATGTTTGGTGGTAGGAAATTACTGTCCTGACTCTGGCCCGTGTAGCCTATCGGCCCGATGTCCAAAGGTCTAAACCGGGGTAGGTTTGTAACTTCACCAAGACGCCAGTCTCAACCGCCTCCGAGAAGCATTCATACGCCGTGGGCGCCTAAACACCCATGCGCTCGGCCGAAATCTATCCCACCCACATTTGGGACACCTGAGATTACTGTCCTACCCCCAACCCGCAATATGTTTGAAATTCTAGATGGGGGCAAAGTTTGTAACTTTCCCTAAATTTCAAACAAGCACGTCTCAAACCGAAACATTGTTCCCCCTTAGTTCCCCGCTTCCCTCCGTTTCCCCATTCATACTCCGTGGGCGCCAAAACGCCCTCTCCACCAGCCGCGAAACCCCAGCCTCCTCCGTCCTCCACCCCATAGCGGCCAATCCACTGCCGCCCTCCTCCATCACGCCAGAGCCGGTACCCCGACATCGTCGTCCAATGCAACCGCAACCGCAACGCCCTCAAGGACTTAGCAGCTGAAACCGAGGCAGAGCTGCCTCCACGACGCCGACACCGACATGCACCGTACCAGAACCACTCTGACCACGTCGTCCTGCGCCTCACTGCTGCCGCTCCACTGTCGCAACTGTCCACCGCACTGGAGTTGTTCCCGCTACACCGTCGTTCGCCGCCTCGGATCTGCTTCCCCGCTGTCGACAGATGGCCACCGCACCACACTCAACAACTTGGCCATGGGTTCGTCCAAGGCTGCACCGTCCTCCACAACTTCTGGTTTCCAGCAAACCACAAGAAGATCATTGGAAAAACAGAAGGAGGACACAGCACTGCCAGCAGAAAGAGGTACTCCTCTTCCCTTATTCGTGCAAATCTTACGTCTCCGCTCACACCGTATTCATCCCACGAAAGAAACAAGTTGAGAGCTTCTTACTTCATCTTCTTCGTGATACTAAATGCACAAGGTTTCCTCCCTTTTACTATTTCACCTTTGCTAGAGGTCAGTAGCCCGCCTGGATTTCAATTTAGGGTCAGTCGAACCACAATTAAAAGAAGCAGCACCCGCTTAGGCGCGCGGAGCACCTAGTCCGCCTGTTCCCCGGGGAAGCGGTGCATCGGTGTCTATCATAGGGGTGTGGGGCGCAGGAGCTGCTTGCGCCCGATCTGGTGGTCGGCGGGGCTTGAATGGATGGCTGGGGGGCAGTGCCAAGCACGACAGTGCGGTGAGGTCGAGGGGAAGACGCAGGCAGGGGAGGAATACTGGGCTGGTGGTCGCTGGCGTTTCGAGGAAGATCGTCAACACTGACTGGCTGGAGGTAGATGAAGGCGATCTACCCGTTCTTTATACATCAGACGGTGCAGAAAAAATGGACTGACCTATTTGCTTTTAGTCAACTGTTATTCTCATAGAATCCTGTATTAATTTAGTGTGCCATGCATGTTGTAGAGCTATCATATGTCTCCCGTCATTTATTTCTCACCGACCTGCTATCTGCTACATTTACACTGTACTAATTGTGCACACACTTCACCCATACTCACACTATTGTTTTTTTATGCATGGGTATTTCAGACTCTGATGCAGTGTTGATGAGTGCAGAAAAGAAAAGGCAGAAGTCGCTCCAGTGTAATTCGAAGATAAGCGCTAAGCGTTTCAGTGCTCTAATGGGTGCAGTGTTAGTAGTTGGAGACAGTAAACGTAGCTCTGCAGTTGATGATCTCAATTGCAACACACAACCATCCCAGGTGCTTGCTTTAACTTCGCGCTGTCAAATGTGGTTACATGTTCCATATGGTGTCTAGCTTGTATTGCTTCCAATTTGGTTAAATTGCATCTGCTTACTTTACACATTATACCTTTGATAATGACATGCCTTCCTCTTTTTGATACATACTACATATGTCTATTAACCATGTTTGTACATCAAACTAATGCTCTTTTGTATCCCTCGTCAATCACTTATGATGAGACAGTCACCCGAGTGGGTTACTGTGAGACGCCCTACTCGTTTAAAGAGTGCAGTGTCATCCTCCCCACATGATTCTCAAGAAACAGCAAGGCTAAATGAAGATAGTCAACGTAGCTCTCTAGTTGATCACCGCAATTCCCCACACCACCATCGCAGGTGCTTGCTCTTACTTGGCAGTGTGATATGTGGTTGCATGTTGCATATGGTGTCTACCTTGTAATGCTTCTAATTAGGGTAAATTGCATCTGCTTAGTTAACACATTATACCTGTGAATATGACATGCCTTCCTGTTTTTGGTACATACTACGTCTTTCTATTAACCATGTTCTTACATCAAACTACTTTTCTTGTGTATCCCTCATCAATCACTTCTGACGATACACCTTCAAGTTGACAGTGTAATATTGGTTGCATCTTGCATATCATTTCAAACATGTATTGCCTCTAATTTGTTGAAGTGCCACTTATAATGAGACACATCTAACTTGGTAGAGTGATTTTGGTTGGATCTTTCATATGGTGTCTAGATTGCATTGCTTCCAATTTGTTGAAATGCCTTCTGCTTAGCGTTTTTCATACATATTCCATCCTCCTACAATGTGGTTGCCATACATAAAAGTTGTGTTCGTCAGTATCATGCATCAACGAATTTGGAAGTGCGAATTTCATTCCTTTTTCTTGTGTGTTTACTTGACAAGGCAAAATCTGAAAGGACGAAGGCACGGAATGATGGTGGTCCTCTGGAGCAACCGAAACAGATGATCTCTGCAGATTCTCCTGCTACTCGTACTGCAGTGCTAGTTCCAAATCTCATCTCCCCTACTCCACAACCCAAGGTGCTTGCTCTAACATGGCAGTGTGATATCTGGTTGCATGTTGCATATGGTGCCTAGCTTGTATTGCTCCTAATTTGTTAAATTGCATCTCCTTAGCTTACACATTATACATGTGAATATGACACGCCTTCCTGTTTTTGGTACATACTACATCTGCCTATCACACCATGTTCTTACATCAAACTACTGTTCTTGTGTATCCTGCATCTATCGCTTATGATGAGACAGTCACGCGCGTGGGTTAATATGAGACGCAATACTCTTATAAAGAATGCAATTTCATCCTCTCCACATGATTCTCAAGAAACAGCAAGCCTAAATGAAGATATTGAACGTAGCTCTGTACTTGAAGACCGCACTTCCCCTACACCACCATCACAGGTTGCTCTAACTTCGCAGTGTGATATGTGGTTGCATGTTGCATACGGTGTCTAGCTTGTAATGCTTCTAATTAGGGTAAATTGCATCTGCTTAGTTTACACACTATACCTGTGAATATGACATGCCTTCCTATTTTTGGTACACACTACATCTATGTGTTAACCTTGTTCTTACATGAAACTACCTCTCTTCTGTATCCTGCATCAATCACTTACGATGAGTCACCTTTATTCGTTGCATATTGCATATTATTTCTAGCCTGTTGCCATGTATTGCTTCTAATTTGGTCAAATACATTTGTTAGGGCACCCTTTTAATTTGGCAGAGTGATATTGGTTTCATCTTTCATATGGTTTCTAGCTTGCATTGATTCTAACAAGTTCAAGCACCTTGTGCTTAGTTTACACTTTATACATCATACATGTCAATATGTCACGCCGTCCTGTTTTTCATACATATTCCATCCTCCTATCATGCGGCTGCCTTACATGAAAGTAGTGTTCGTCAGTATCATGCATCAATGAGTTCTGAAGAGCAAATTTTATTCCTTTTTCTTGTGGGTTTGACTTGACAAGGCAAAATCAAGAAAGAGGAAGGAAAAGAGTAAGGAAGGCGATGATGGTGGTCCTCTGCAGCAACGTAAACGGAGCATCTGTACCGATTCTCCTTGTACTGATAGTGCATTACAAGGTCCAAGTCTCCGCTCCCCTACTCCACCATCCAAGGTGCTTGCTCTAACTTGGCAGTGTGATATCTGGTTGCATGTTGCATATGGTGTCTAGCTCGTATTGCTCCTAATTAGTGTAAACTGCATCTGCTTAGCTTACACATGATACATGTGAATATGACACGCTTTCCTGTTTTTGGTACATACTATATCTGTCTATCACACCATGTTCTTACATGAAACTACTCTTCTTGTGTATCCTGCATCAGTCACTTATGATGGGACACCTTTAAGTTGGCAGTGTGATATTGGTTTGCGTCTTGAATATGATTTCTAGCATGTATTGCTTCTAGTTTGATGAACGCCACCTATGACGAGACAGTTTTAACTTGGCAGAGTGATATTGATTGCACCTTCCATATGGTGTCTTTGCAGTGTTTCTAATTTGTTGAAGTGCCTTCTGCTTAGTTACCACATCATAGGTGTGAATATGTCAAGCCGTCCATTTTTTCGTACATATTCCATCCTCGTATCATGACTTTGCCTTTCATCAGAGTAGTGTTCGTCAGTATCATGCATGAATGAGTTCTGAAGAGCGAATTATATTCCTTTTTCTTGTCGGTATGACCTCACAATGCAAAATCAATAAAGCTGAAGGAAATTGGCAAGGCATTGGATGATGGTGGTCCTTCCGAGCAACTGAAACGGAGGTTCTCTACAGATTCTACTCCGCCATCCTCCCAACAAGATTCGCAAGACAACGCAAGGCTAGACAGTCAACGTAGCTGTGTAGATGATGAGCACATCTCCCCTACTCCACCATCACAGGTGCTTGCTCTAACTTGGCACTATTATATGTGGTTGCATGTTGCGTATGATGTCTAGCTTGTATTGCTTCTAACTTTGTTGAATTGCATCTGCTTACTTTACACATAATGCCTGTGAATATGACATGTGTTCCTGTTTCTACATCAGACTACTGTTCTTGCATATCCCGCATCAGTCACTTATGATAAGGCACCTTTAAGTCGCCACTGTGATATTGGTTGTGTCTTGCATATGATTTCTAGCATGTACTGCTTCTAATTTGTTGAAACGCCATACAGTTTGAACTTGGCAGAGTGATATTGGTTGCATCTTTCATATGGTGTCTAGCTTGCAGTGCTTCTAATTTGTTGAAATGCCTTCTGCTTAGTTACCACATCATAGGTGTGAATATGTCACGCCATCCTGTTTTTCATACATATTCCATCCTCGCATCATGTGTTTGCCTTTCATCCGAGTAGTGTTCGTCAGTATCATGCATGAATGAGTTCTGAAGAGCGAATTTTATTCCTTTTTCTTATCGGTTTGACTTCACAATGCAAAATCATTACAGCTGAAGGAAATTAGTCCGGCAGTGGATGATGGTGGTCCTTCGGAGCAACTCAAACAGGGGGTCTCTACAGATTCTACTCCGCCATCCTCCCAACAAGATTCGCAAGACAACACAAGGCTGGACAGTCAACGTAGCTGTGTAGATGATGAGCACATCTCCCCTACTCCACCATCACAGGTGCTTGCTCTAACTTGGCACTATTATATGTGGTTGCATGTTGCGTATGATGTCTAGCTTGTATTGCTTCTAACTTGAATTGCATCTGCTTACTTTACACATAATGCCTGTGAATATGACACGTGTTCCTGTTTCTAGAACATACGTGTACATGATGAGCACATCTCCCCTACTCCACCATCACAGGTGCTTGCTCTTACTTGGAACTGTTATATGTGGTTGCGTTTTCCGTATGATGTCTAGTTTGTATTGCTTCTGATTATGTTGAATTGCATCTGCGTAGCTTACAACTTATACCTGCAACGATCACTTACCCATAAGACACATTTAACTTGGGACTGTGATGTAGGTTGCATCTTGCATTGTCTTCTAGCTTGTACTGCTTCTAATTTCTTGAAATGGCACTTACGACGAGACACTTTTTACCTGATAGAGTGATATTGGTTGCATGTTCATATGGTGCCTAGCTTTCATTTCTTCTAATTTTGTTGAAATGCCTTCCGCTTACTGTTTTTTCATACATATTCCATCCTCCTATCGTACGTGTGAATATGAAACGCTGTCTTTTTTTGTATATATTCCATCCTCCTATCCTGCGCTTGCCTTACATCAAAGTAGTGTTCGTCTGTATCATGCATCAACCAGTTATGCAGAGCTAATTTTATTCATCTTCTTGTGGTTTTGACTTCATAAGGCAATATCAGAAAATAGGAAGGAAAAGAGTAAGTTAGGGGATGTTGGTGGTCCTCCGCACCGACGCAAACAGAGACTCTCTAGATTTGCCACTGCTACTGCTAATGAAGTTGAAGTCCCAAGTCTACATGATGAGTTCATCTCCCGTACTCCACCATCGCAGGTGCTTGCTCTAAGTTGACAGTGTGATAATTGGTTTCATGTTGCATATGTTGTCTAGCCTGTATTTCTTCTATTTTGATTAAATTGCACCTGCTGAGTTTATACGTTATACATGTGCATATGACATGGCTTTCTGTGTCTAGAATACACTGCATCTATCTATCATACCATGTTCTTACATCAAAGTACTGCTGTTGTGTATCCCGCATCAGTCACTCATGATTGGACGCTTTTAACATGGCAGTTTGATAGTGGTTGCATCTTGCATTGATTTCTATGTTGTACTGCTTCTAATTTTTTGAATTGCCACTTATGACAAGACACTTTTAACTTGGCAGAGTAATATTGGTTGCATCTTTCATATGGTGTCTAGCTTGCATTACTTCTATTTTCTTGAAAATCCTTCTGCTTAGTTTGCACATTGTAGCTGTGAATATGTCATGCCGTCCTGTTTTTCTTACATATTCCATCCTCATACGGTTGTCTTACATCAAAGTATTGCTTGTCTGTATCATGCATCAATGAGTTCTGAAGAGTGATTTTATTCTTTTGTGTTGTGGGTATAGCTTGACATGGCAAAGTCAAAAAAGAGCAAGAAAAATAATATAGTAGGGAGTGTTGTTACTCGTCGGGTGAAACGGAAAAGGATCTGCCGTCGAGATTCTGCTGGAACTTATAGTGCAGTAGAAGGTCCAAGTCCACCGGCTAAATCTACAAACATAGTATCACCTGCTCCACCAGCTGCAACATCCGCTTCAACTATACCAGCATCTCAACGAGTTACTCGTTCGTTTGCTTCGGAACTGGCCAGTTCCCAAGCTACCTTCACACCTAACA
Source organism: Triticum aestivum (assembly GCF_018294505.1). NCBI lineage: Eukaryota > Viridiplantae > Streptophyta > Magnoliopsida > Poales > Poaceae > Triticum > Triticum aestivum. The sequence continues at coordinate 322,777,716 of NC_057801.1, read as the reverse complement.
CTACTTCTGAAGCACTGCTGACACAACAGGACTTGGCAAGATCATACGAACCTCATGAGCATCAACACCAAGATGGTACTTGACCGAGTCAAGTTGCAGTTGCATGCTCCTTTATATGTACTCTCACAGTTTGATGTACACTAACACTTTCCATATTCATTGTTGAACTAGCACCATGGCGCAAGCGGAAACATACATCAGGGATAATGCTTGACAAATTAACAAAATCTAAAGGAGAAAGAATGGAGATCCATTTTGAGGCAGGTTTTAAAAGGCCACGTGATGCTACAGAGTCAGCCAAGTTAGTATCAGAGGCAGCCATTGCCGTTAGGTGTCACGCACGTATCCTCCCAACATGGATCCAGTACAGGAATGAGAAAGACAATACCCAGTTTAACACCTTCCTTGACCATTTATCCGTAAGTAATGTTATTCATCGCAATTAGTAATATTGTCTTGCTCTGTCCCATACTTTCTAGCTTCCTCCTAATAAGACTCACATTCTATTTTCAACAGATGAGGTTCAAGTTGGATCCGAAAGATGATGCAACTAAACAAGCATGCACTCATGTTTTTCAGTCTGCTCTGCGACAGTATCGGTACCACCTTAGAAAATCTCACTTTGAAGGCAAGGCTAACAATGAAATCGCCCAAACATCTCCAGTGGAATATATTACAGATGAAGACTGGACAGCCCTCGTTAAACACTGGTCTGATCCAAAGTATCAGGTAGGCTATATGTATTTGATCAGACCACATATTGAACTTGTATTTATGTATGTGCCTTACAAGTGTATCTTCTTCTAGGCTAACTGTTTGAAGAACAAAACCAACCGTTCTAAAGTGAAATTCCAACAGACAACAGGATCTCGTAGCTATATTGCACACTGCGAGGCTCTTGTAAATAGCTGCTACTTCCTTCTTTTTTGTGCCATATTATCGTATCTATATTGACTTGTTCCAAATACAGAGGAAAGCCCGTGCGGACCAAAAAGAACCTGAACCGAATGTAGTGCAAATCTTCAAGGATTGCCACACCAGCAAGATGAAGGGCATGAGCACACCAGTTCAAGCCGCTGTTGTAAGTCCTTACTCCTCCTGCCTTGAACTGATTGGTACTGTGATGTGTTCATTTAACTACTTGGTTTGCAGCCAATGTCAGTTACTCTGTTCACTTTTATACACAGTTGTCTTAACGTATCATTTCACCTTACATGGTTTAAAAGAGATGAAGGATATTCTTTTGGTCTTGATCTGTAATCTAGTTGTTATGTTCACGTGCGCACACAATGATAAAATAGCCTGTTTGTTTTATATCTGTTTGCCCATGATATGAATGATGTCATACTATGTTCATCCTACTTTAAACCATGTCTCTTTATCCTTAGATGTCAATGAATGTGAGGAAATAGACAATACAGTAGGCATGCTACATGGACATATGTTCCGAAAGTGATTTTATTATGTAGTTGGCACTACAATACATGCTAATGTATTACAGTAGTTCACCAAAATAAGTTATGTATAAACGTTTAACCTACTTTGTTTGTTTTTTCTCATTAGTAACTTATCTGGTACACTAATCTACAAGTTCAAACTTTCAGGAAGCTATGGAACAAATGATTGAACAGCCACAACCACCTGAAGGTGACGAGGCTACCACAGGCACAATGTCACCTCTTGCTGCAGTGCGTCAGTATCTCTCCACTAACAGTGCAAAAAGCACCTTCCTGCATAATTCTGGGTTGGTTGTCAAGGTAACCTCGTCCAAATCGCCTACTGAACAAAATCTTCCTGCTAGACAGAGTGATATATCTGTGCTCCAGACACAAGTCCAATCCCTAACAGACGTCGTTTCGGAAACAAGAATAGTGGTTGACAAATTTCGTCAAGATATGAATGGTTTTGAAACCAGACTATCAGACATTCGCTTCGTTGTTCAAGAGCAATGGCGGAAAAAAGGTGGAGATCGTGCTGCTCCATCAGATTCTACAGCGTGAAAGATTAGCACTCAGGTCAAATGATCTGTGCTTCTATACATCTGATGGTGCTTTTATCTGGAAGGACTGTAAACTTTATGCCAACATGCCTCTTGCTGTATGGTTGGAATTTATTTTGTTGTGATACAACATTTATGATGCTGCCACAGGTTGTAGTAATTATGACGGTATTTTTGTATAGTGTAGGTTTATCTTAGTAATGTATTTGGCCGAAAGCTTCGTAGGAGCCCAACATGCCAACATTCGTCGGGCCCATTCCAATTGGGCTAAAAACGATTACGGGCCAAAATTGGCATGTAGCGCACTAAAAATATCTGGACCTAAATCAGCATAAGCTTTCATATATTTCTGGTAGGCCTGTGCCCATAGTGGGCCTTTAACAGGCCTAAACATAATTTGGGCCCTCAGTAAAAATAGGCCGTTTACAGGTGTAAATATCTCGAGCCCATAAAAAACATGGGCCTTTAATAGACCGAAAGTGAGATTGGGCCCTGATTGTGCCAAATAACCCACTGGTCTTAGCAGGCCGAAATGGTGGCCCATTTACGATGCGGATCTTTGACAGGCCGAAATTCGGACGGGCCATAAATGCGCTGACCTAATACACGGGCCTTTAACAGGCCGAAACTTCGGTCGCGCTAGATTATCGTCATTTTTATATGGGCCGTTAATGGGCCCGATATGACGTTGGTCCACATATGGCCCATGGTTTTCTTCTGGCGTTAACAGGCCGAAAATGACAACAGGTCAAAAGTGGCCCAAATCTATAGTGGGCCTCTAACAGGCCGACTGTCAGACATGGCCGAATATGACCCAAATCCTTCACGTCCGTTTATTGGCCGAAAGTTTTGATGGCCTGTAAATGGGCCCAAATGAAGCAGGACCTTTAACAGGCCGGAAATACACCGGGCCGTAATTCGGCCCAATTACTTAGCGGACTGTTAACGGGCCAGAAGTAATCGTGGGGCGCGTTGATGACAAGTTTAGGACACGCCGTTGACGGGCCAATTTGACAGAGAATGTTGGGCCTTTAGCTGGGCCATCCCATTATGGTCTGCAGAATCTTGTGGGCCTTTAGCTGGGTCGGCCCATTGTGGTCCGTAAAATCTTGTGGGCCTTTAGCTGGGTCGGCCCATTATGGTCTAAAAAATCGTATGGGCCTTTAGCTGGGCCGGCCCATTATGATCCGCTAAATTTTGTGGGGCTTTAGCTGGGCCGGCCCATTATGGTCTGCAAAATCTTGTGGGCCTTTAGCTGGGCCGGCCCATTATGGTCTGCTAAATCTTATGGGCCTTCGGTTGGGCCGGCCCATTTAAACTTTATGGGCCACTTTTGGGCCGGTCCACGTGTCAACATATCATAGGCCCATCTCGACCGTTGGATGAGTGACACCTGTGCCAACGCAGAGCTGACGCGTGGATCCATCAGCCAATGAGAATTTTACACGTGGAAAATCGGCATTGGTCGTGGCTGTTTGCGGGTTATCGGATCCAAAAAACGGACTCGATAGGTTAACGGCGTCCCGTTACGGTGGATGCCACGTGTCGGTCACCCTTGACGAAAGCACTTCTATGATGCACGATTTATCATCATGGAAGTGGACACTTCCGTGATGATAATTTTAGTAATGTCATCGAACACTTGTACGACAGCACAGGTATGATTATCTTGATTCTATCATAAAATCGTCATGGATGTACATGGATGACAGAAAACGCAACCTACTGTGACAAACACGTATCATCACGAAAGTGTTTTTTTGTAGTGCGTGCTAATAATTTGTAGCCAGATCTTGAGAATTGATTTGGATTGTCCTACATATATTTGTGCCATTTTTTTCTTCCAGATCTTTAGAATTGATTTTGAATGTCCTACATACATGTTTGTGCCAATTTTCCCCCTAGATCGGTATGTACACTGATGAGGCTCTGGCTAGCGGCGCCGCCGGTTGTAGATCATGCACCCGGCAGCGTGGGCAGAAGCGGCCACGCCTCCTGGATCCAAGGAACCTGTAGAATCTCGGGCGGACCGCATCAGCGATCTCCCAGACGCCATCCTTGCTGAGATCATCCCCACCAAGGATAGCTGTCGCACATAGGTCCTCGCATCTCGGTGATGCACTCTATGGCAGGTGTCGCCTCTTAATCTCGACTGTCACCAGCTATCTGTCGTTCATGATTTTGAACTCCATGGATCCAACATCTCCTCTCACCAGGGCTCTGTTCAATGCCTATGCATCCCGGCATGCTGCCTGCTATACATACCCTGCACGGTGGATGCCTGGCTGACATCCCATCAATTTGAAACACTCCAACATCTCGAGTTCTACCATTACTACGAAAATAGCTTCCCACCAAGCGTTGTAGTTGTGCCCTCCCCACAAATGTCCATCTCATGGTTTTCCTCCTCTCTCCACACCGCCACCTTGGCCCAGTGCCATCTAGCAGACAATCTGGTACAAATGCTTCGACTCCCACTACTAAAAAACTCACGCTTGTGGTGGTCGATCTGTCGGAGGCCTCACGGCACAGCATCATCCACTCCTATTGCCCTGCCCTGGAGGGCTTACTGTTTGTTTTTGGAAAAGAAATCCGTATATGTTGTCTCCAAATAAATTTGCATCGCCTTGTAAGCATTGGAATTTGCTTTAAAGGGGAGGAGCTCATCATCAAAGATGCCCCTTCACTCAAAAGGTGCTCCTTGATTATCATTATTGTCACGACCTAGATTTGATAAAATCCAAGTCTCTGTGCTTACTGTGCTATCCCTGGATCATAGCTAGCACACACAGTAACAAGATTGAATATTAGTAAAACATACATCATTTTACTACAACGATACATCCAGAATTAAACAAATACATACCATTGGCACAGCTCAATCCTGGCACATAATACAGCGGAATTATACATAGTCGCTAAGTTAGGGCTCCATCAACGCCACTGGGCTCGTTGAGTGTAGACCATAACCCTATTGTCTCTTAATCTGTCGAGATCTGCACATGACAGGTGCAGATGAGTACGTGGAATGTACTCGCAAGTTGCAACGGGGAGTTTAACAGAACATATATGCAAGGTAAGTATTGGTGGAGGTTTCCTTTGCATAAAGCCAATTTTCTCCTATACCAAACTTCTTTTGAAATAAAAAAAATAGTTTTTTGTATAAAAGGTAGGAGTGAGACACTTGGATATACGCACCAGTGCTTATTCTCCAAAATAGTTTAAATCATACATAAGGTGAAGTGAAACACATTCACTGTGCTCATTCCTCAACTTAACCCTTAAAATAGACTTTTAGAAAAGAGAGGGGAGATTATTCTTCAGTCCAAGTCTTCCGTTGCTCAAAATTGCCCGTAACCGGGGGCACGGCTAATCGATTAGGTTTAACCCTCTACAGAGGTCATACACGTTCCCCACATGACACAACCAACCCCGTTTATCATTACGCACTTGGATGCACGACTAGGAGGAGATTGTGACGAAGCCTTTCCGTAACAGCCCCCTATACCACCAAACCCCCCGCAACTTAGGCAATGAAAGCCCCTCTCCGATGGCGTTCCTGGGGTAGAGTTTCCCGTTAGTACTAAGCTAAGCCAGAGCCCATAGTAGCATGTGGTTGTACTGCAAGCTACATCAAACTGTACTTGGAAGATCTCTTTCCCCTGAACGACAGTCCCCACCAAAAACCTGTGTGCAAGACCCCAGTCGGGCGCATTCACTGCAAGACCCCGATGGGCGCAATCACTTGTAGACGCTCCCATCAATACCATTCCGCCCAGGGAGTAGAAGTAAAATAGTATATAGTTTTGTTTTCAAAAGATTTCACAAAATGTTTCCCAAAAGAAGGCAAGTTTATTTGTTTAAAAACGTGTTTGATTTTCAACCCACCCATTTGTGCAAGCGCGGCCAAGCATGGTAGTAAGTCTTGAACCTAAGGCTAGCTAGCAAAAATACTTTGCAAACTTTTTAGTAAAACATGCATACTAGTAAATTTTAAAAAGATAATGCATATTTCAAAAGCATAGAACAAAGTATGATCAAGTTGCAACTTGCCTTCAGTTTTGCAGTCACAAGGTTCTACCTCCTCTTAGAATCCACATTCGCACTCGTCGTAATCTAATGCGATAAATAACTCAAGTAAGACACTCGGCATATCCACATTCACATAACAATGGTTCAAGCAAGCATTCAACATACAATAAAAATCCAAATGAAGATCCAAATAACAACACAAATTATTTGGCTTCCACTATCATAATTTCTAGGGCATGGTTAGGGTTGATATAGGATCAGGTGTGGTCTTGGAAGAAAATATGAAATAGTCATATTCTAGGGTTGGATAATATTGATACTAATTGAGGATTTGGATTGAAGGATTGTGAGACCGGGTTCAATGACAAAGTCTATAATAGGTTTGATCGAAATATTTGACTTGGGTTAAATGGAAATGGGTATGACATAAGCTTCAAGACAAGAATTAAATTCATAATCTTGTAACTCGAAATTTTTGTGGTGATATCAAATGACCATAGAGGTTCCCTAGGGATCAATCTAAGAGATTTATCCTAGGATAAATTTTTTTGTATGAGGGTAATGAATTATGACTAAAGAGAGTCAATTTGGGGTGTTCAAGCTAAAATAATAACTAAAATAGTTGATAAATTATGTCATGGTTTCCAACAGAAAGGTGAGGTCCTAAGGTCCAACTTTCCTATGTAAAATATTTTTATATGATTTACAGAATAAAAGATTTAGAAAAATTACTCAAATTTGTATTTAAATCAAAACTAAAAAAACTGCCAAAAAGTGAGATTTTATAATTTCATAAAAAAGTACAGGTTTCAATGAATCCGGGAATATCTTATTTTGTCAAAATCGGACATACGGTTTGGGAGATACAAATTTCCGAAGTTTGAATATGTTTCTGAAAGTCAGTACGAGTTAAGAATATATCTTGCCATGTGTCAGCTTCCTAGTGGTTGATACATGTTTATTTGTTAACAGAAACTATACTTGTGTGGAACAGAAGCGACGAGATGGCCTCACCGTAGTGGGTCCCACGGACGAAGAAGAAAACGGCTGCGGTGATTCGGACGCGCGGCAATCCGGTGACGTGGCTGCCTCCACCGAAGGAGTAGGGGCGGACGGCGGTGAGGGAGACGCTACAACCTCCGGGACAGGAAGGCTCCGTCGAGTGCGTCCTAGGAAATCAGTGGGAGCTCGCTGAGTTGGTTTGCTCGTCAAATCCTCACGGCGAGCAACGTACGCGTGCTCCGGCTGCAAATTACAATGGACAAATAATTCATGAAGTTGAGCACTGAAGAAAAAAAAAAGTGAAAATGGAGGGAATAGAAGGCCCAGGGCCTCACTGGCAGCGTCGAAATCTCCAATTGACGGGGCTGCTAATCTGATCTCCGGCAAGAAAATTGAGGGATGGAGAGGAGGTATGACTCCCGTGGGAGAGGGATTCGGACGAGGTCTAAGTGGGCGACGCGTTGGGGTTTTCTAGAGGGTCGGAAGAGGCCGGAACGAGTGGGTCAAGCGAGCTCAATATGGCCATTAATGGCTATTGTGCATGTACGTTTCACGGATCCGTTTCGTCTAATTGAGGCAATAATGTTGGGTTTTAATCACCTGAATGGGTTCTCCTTGCATTCCTCTTTAATGTTCGTGTTGATGGTAAGTCGAAAGGGTGAAGGAATCAAATGCAAGGGGGAGAGGAAAAGGTACAGGGCGCCATGGTGAAGTTTCTGTTTCCGTGTTCGTGTTCAATGTTGAAGGAACAGAGGAGGAAGACAACAGTACGCTTAGGCTTGGGCTGAAATAGATATGGGCCTTAGTGGGGAAAATAAGGCCCAATGAAATAAATAGAGAGTGTAGATTAGAGCTGGGCTTGCCTCATGGCTGTAGGTTTAGTAAAAAAATTACGACTGGCTCAACCCAGTAGACTAGGAATAGTCAATTTCGTGAACAAACGTATTATCAAAATAATTAGAAATGGTTGCGCAAATAATATTTTAACCTAAAAGATTGGTTTCAGAATTGAACAGAATTAAATTTTTGTGTACAAACAACTATAACGCTTTTGTGGACATAATTGAATTACTCAAAAATTCAATTTAGAGTTATAAAATTTCCTGAAATAATAATTATGCAATATTAAATATTTCCAATTATATTTTTGGAGAAGTCACACTATCTCCTCTCATTAAATTTATTTGAATAATTTGGAAATATTTAAATGGCATTAAACCTCCAGATAAGATCCAATTTCAAATGGGACTCCAAAATTCAAAGAACTTTAAATGAAATTTTTATCCACCACATTTGAGAAAGTCCTTTTATTCTCACTCCATAATATTGAATATGGTTTCAAAATATTTCATAGGAGTCGGAAAGAGACGAAATCTAAACTTGATTTTTTTAACAACACAAAAAGGTTTTTAGTTTCCCCTGAAAATCATAACAACTCACTCAATAATAATAAATATTAACATTCCAAAATATAGAAAATTTTGGGATGTTACAAACTACCACCCTTAAAAGAAATCTCGTCCTCGAGATTTGAAGAGGCTAGCAAGAAATAGGTTAAGGTTTGGATGCCTTGGGTTATTTCCCGGGGGTTATTTCTTATCATCCGCAAGCTTGCGGTTTTTTTTTTCACCTCCAGCTTGCAGGAATGTATTTCGTTGGTACAATTTCTTATACAGTTGTCACTTCAACAAATCCTGAGGCTTTAGACATCATCCTTGGTCTTAGCCAATTGTCGATTAGTTCATTTATCCTCGCAGGGTGTTCTTAGGGTACTACCACCCTTAAAAACAAACTTGTGGGGCTTTCCAAAATCTCTTTATTCCATGATGATTCTTCATTGAGCTTCTGTGATTTAGAACTGAGGCAAGTCTTCCTCAGAATCCATTTTTTCTCAAAGATAACTATCGAGACTCTCATGGTGGTCGAATTGAATATCTTCCAAATGGAACTCCTCGAAGATTTTCGGGTTTTCTCCTCACCCTTTAGCCTACGCTAGGCACGATTTCCTATTTATAAGGGTAATAAGTCTTACCATTATATGGTTTTAGGCTGGTCGTATCGACACTCAACTAGGTTTTGAAATCTCTTTGATTAACCCATCAAACATACAAAAGTATATAATAAGAGTCTCCGGTATGGTAATCAATCCATCCCGTACTCAAATTATTACCCCATATGTAGATTGGTGAATTGCGTGTTCTAACACTCGGTCATTCTCACTCCTCATTAAGAGGTCTTCACCTGCAAACTAGTAAAACGCTTTTGGGTGATGTTGACTACACAATTTGTGCTAAAACTTGCATCCGTGATGAAATTTCCATGTAAAAGAGTTGTGTTCTCCATGCAAATGTCCAATCCCTCCTTAGAAGATATGATGTGATGCCTCTATGAACGGTGCATGTGGTGATCCTTTATCACATGATCTCTAGAATGGTCTTCTGCACTTAATGTATCAAACATTGTTATCCCACTAACTTCTCTTGGATTGCAATGAGCATTGAAAATACAAGTCATCATTTATGAAAAGAAAGTAACCAAACTTATTTCCTTTATTATTCCATAACATGGTATCCATGGTTACATAATTGATGACTAATGAAATAAAAATCGCTTTGAACTCCTATCTACCTTCACTTTCTCTTTTTGGACTTCTTCTCATTGAGGCATTGATTTTGGTAATGTACAGGTTCTTTGCATTTATAACAAATCAGTTTTGTCATGTCCTTCTCTTTTTTTTGTCCTGTTGGTCGAGGCTTCTTGCTTAGTCCGACTGGAATCTTTGAGATCCATGGTGCATCTCATAAGCTCATTGAACGAAGGCTCCTTCCTCTTCTTTGTCTTATTTTTGTTCACCTTTGGATTTTCCCTAGCTAATATGGCAGCTATCTCCTGGGGATCATACTCTATTTCAACCGATTCAACTTCATGTGCATATTCCTTCTTCTTATCCTTTTCAGAACAAGAGTTAGATTTGTACCCTTCTTTACCACATGAGTGGCATGATCTGAAAAGACTATCTGGTTCTCCATGGTATCGCTCTTCATCCACGACCTTCCATGATATGGTGGTGTCTTGTGATGCTTCCTCGGGTGTTACTTGCTTCCTTTCCTTACTCTGTTGGACTTTCCTTTGCACTTCTAGGAAAATCTTACACTGCACGGGGTAGTGATCGGTTTCCTCGCATAAGAAACAAGTCATGTGATTGGTAGGGCATTCTTCGGCTGGATGGTTCCCTTCACAATTTGGGCATTGATCATTATGTTCCTCAGTAAGGTGTCCTTCTCCGTAAATTTTGCAATACTTCTTTGTATCTTCGCTTGTTTTCTTCTGATCTCGTATGACAAGACGAGGCTGAAGTAGAACCTTCTTGGATTGTTCCCAAGTGATTGCCTTTTGGGTTTTATCAATGGTTATACCATCTTCCACCAAGTGTTAGCCTCTCTAATGAAATACCGTGAAGCATATATCAACTTCTTCTTTGGTTTTACCTTGGCTTCTTTCATTACTCTTTCTATATTCTGAATCCATTATTCTGCTTCTGAATGTGTCACTTGCCCCATCAAGATAATTCCGTCCATCTATGGGGTTTAAGGTTTGGTCAGAGAGGAGATAGAGTTTTAGATAGCAAGGAGGAAGAATATAGATACAATCAATCATTGAATCTCATCATTTTCTAACGATTATAATAGGCTCGTTTGCTACGGTTTCGTCACAAAGGCTTTGTTTCTTCAGTTCTTGAAAGTCTTCAGTGCATGACGTTTCACTCGTATGAAGGTCTTCTGTTAATCCTCCGTAACTTACACCTCTCAAGGTTGAATAAATAGTACATACCTACATGATTTGTATCCTAATAATGAAACATTTTAAATCACACAACTCCAAATGACAACAAAATTCAAATCAATGGCTAAGAACTCCAACAAAAATCCAGATTTCACTCAAACATTTCATTCACACAATTCCTATGGTACCCTTATCCACATGAGTTCTCATGGTCGGGCACATCACTCGCAATCTTTCGTTTATTTCACAACTCTCATGGTGGGCTTGTATACTATTTGAATCAAGTAGGATATTCCTTGGTAGTGGTAATCTTGAGCTTCATCTTGGTCTTGAGTGTCTTCAGTTCTTCTTCAACCACTTTGCTTAGCATCATCTCCATGAAGTAACCTTTAGACTCTTGAAATTCCATATCAGTGTCAAGGTCATTAGGGGATTGATCATCGAAGTTTTTGAAAGTAGACGAGAGCATAGTAAAGAAAATGAGAGGGTACGAGAATGCCTATCGATACTACTAAAAATATAAGTTTTTTTTCTATCAAGGTCTTCCTATTTCTAAGCCATTTTCTAGGGTCACGTCCTACAGTCAACGTATGCTCTGATACCATTTTGCCACGACCCGGATTTGATAAAATCCAAGTCTCTGTGCTTACTATGCTATCCTTGGATCATAGCTAGCACACACAGTAACAAGATTGAATATTAGTAAAACATACATCATTTTACTACAACGGTATATCCAGAATTAAACAAATACATACCATTGGCACAACTCAATGCTGACACATAATACAGCAGAATTATACATAGTCGCTAAGTTAGGGCTCCATCAACGCCACTGGGCTCGTTGAATGTAGACCATAACCCTATCGTCTCTTAATCTGCCGAGATCTGCACATGACAGGTGCAGATGAGTACGTGGAATGTACTCGCAAATTGCAACGGGGAGTTTAACAGAACATATATGCAAGGTAAGTATTGGTGGAGGTTTCCTTTGCATAAAGCCAATTTTCTCCTATACCAAACTTCTTTTGAAATAAAAAAAATAGTTTTTGGTATAAAAGGTAGGAGTGAGACACTTGGATATATGCATCCGTGCTCATTCTCCAAAATAGTTTAAATCATACATAAGGTTAAAGTGAAACACATTCACTGTGCTCATTCCTCAACTTTAACCCTTAAAATAGACTTTTAGAAAAGAGAGGGGAGATTCTTCTTCAGTCCAAGTCTTCAGTTCCTCAAGATTGCCCGTAACCGGAGGCACGGCTAATCGATTAGGTTTAACGCTCTGCAGAGGTCGTACACGTTCCCCACATGACACAACCAACCCCGTTTATCATTACACACTTGGGTGCACGACTAGGAGGAGATTGTGACGAAGCCTTTCCGTAACAGCCCCCTATACCACTAAATCGCCCGCAACTTAGGCAATCAAAGCCTCTCTCCGATGGCGGACCTGGGGTAGGGTTTCCCGTTAGTACTAAGCTAAGCCAGAGCCCATAGTAGCATGTGGATGTACTGGAAGCTACATCAAACTGTACTTGGGAGATCTCTTTTCCCTGGACGGCATTCCCCACCAAAAACCTGTATGCAAGACCCCAGTCGGGTGCATTCACTGCAAGACCCCGATGGGCGCAATCACTTGTAGATGCTCCCATCAATACCATTCCGTCCGGGGAGTAGAAGTAAAATAGTATATAGTTTTGTTTTCAAAAGATTTCACAAAATGTTGCCCAAAAGAAGGCAAGTTTATTTGTTTAAAAACTTGTTTGATTTTCAACCCACCCATTTGTGCAAGCACGACCAAGCATGGTCGTAAATCTTGAACCTAAGGCTCTAGCTAGCAAAAATACTTTGCAAACTTTTTAGTAAAACATGCATACTAGTAAATTTTAAAAAGATAATGCATATTTCAAAAGCATAGGACAAAGTATGATCAAGTTGCAACTTGCCTTCGGTTTTGCAGTCACAAGATTCTACCTCCTCGTAGAATTCACCTTCGCACTCGTCGTAATCTAACACGATAAATAACTCAAGTAAAACACTCGGCATATCCACATTCACATAACAATGATTCAAGCAAGCATTCAACATACAATGAAAATCCAAATGAAGATCCAAATAACAACACAAATTATTTGGTTGCCACTATCATAATTTCTAGGGCATGGTTAGGGTTGATATAGGATCAGGTGTGGTCTTGGAAGAAAATATGAAATAGTCATATTCTAGGGTTGGATAATATTGATACTAATTGAGGATTTGGATTGAAGGATTGTGAGACCGGGTTCAATGACAAAGTCTATAATAGGTTTGATCGAAATATTTGACTTGGGTTAAATGGAAATGGGTATGACATAAGCTTCAAAACAAGAATTAAATTCATAATCTTGTAACTCCAATTTTTTGTGGTGATATCAAATGACCATAGAGGTTCCCTAGAAATCAATCTAAGAGATTTATCCTAGGATAAAATTTATTTGGATGAGGGTAATGAATTATGACTAAAGAGAGTCAATTTGGAGTGTTAAAGCTAAAATAATAACTAAACATAGTTGATAAATTATGTCATGGTTTCCAACAGAAAGGTGAGGTCCTAAGGTCCAACTTTCCTATATAAAATATTTTTATATGATTTACAGAATAAAAGATATAGAAAAATTACTCAAATTTGTATTTAAATCAAAACTAAAAAAACTGCCAAAAAGTGAGATTTTATAATTTCATAAAAAAGTACAGGTTTCAACGAATCCGGGGATATTTTATTTTGTCAAAATCGGACATACGGTTTGGGAGATACAAATTTCCGAAGTTTGAATATGTTTCTGAAAGTCAGTACGAGTTAAGAAAATATCTTGCCATGTGTCAGCTTCCTAGTGGTTGATACATGTTTATTTGTTAACAGAAACTATACTTGTGTGGAACAGAAGCGACGAGATGGCCTCACCGTAGTGGGTCCCACGGACGAAGAAGAAAACGGCTGCGGTGATTCGGACGCGCGGCAATCCGGTGACGTGGCTGCCTCCACCGAAGGAGTAGGGGCGGACGGCGGTGAGGGAGACGCTACAACCTCCGGGACAGGAAGGCTCCGTCGAGTGCGTCCTAGGAAATCAGTGGGAGCTCGCTGAGTTGGTTTGCTCATCAAATCCTCACGGCGAGCAACGTACGCGTGCTCCGGCTGCAAATTACAATGGACAAATAATTCATGCAGTTGAGCACTGAAGAAAAAAAAAGTGAAAATGGAGGGAATAGAAGGCCCAGGGCCTCACTGGCAGCGTCGAAATCTCCAATTGACGGGGCGGCTGATCTGATCTCCGGCAAGAAAATGAAGGGATGGAGAGGAGGTATGACTCCCGTGGGAGAGGGATTCGGACGAGGTCGAAGTGGGCGACGCGTCGGGGTTTTATAGAGGGTCGGAAGAGGCCGGAACGAGTGGGTCAAGCGAGCTCAATATGGCCATTAATGGCTATTGTGCATGTACGTTTCACGGATCCGTTTCGTCTAATTGAGGCAATAATGTTGGGTTTTAATCACCTGAATTGGTTCTCCTTGCATTCCTCTTTAATGTTCGTGTTGATGGTAAGTCGAAAGGGTGAAGGAATCAAATGCTAGGGGGAGAGGAAAAGGTACAGGGCGCCATGGTGAAGTTTCTGTTTCCGTGTTCGTGTTCAGTTTGGAAGGAACAGAGGAGGAAGACAACAGTACGCTTAGGCTTGGGCTGAAATAGATATGGGCCTTAGTGGGGAAAATAAGGCCCAATGAAATAAATAGAGAGTGTAGATTAGAGCTGGGCTTGCCTCATGGCTGTAGGTTTAGTAAAAGAAATACGACTGGCTTAACCCAGTAGACTAGGAATAGTCAATTTCGTGAACAAACGCATTATCAAAATAATTAGAAATGGTTGCGCAAATAATATTTTAACTTAAAAGATTAGTTTCAGAATTGAACATAATTAAATTTTTGTGTACAAACAACTATAACGCTTTTGTGGACATAATTGAATTACTCAAAAATTTAATTTAGATTTATAAAAAATCCTGAAATAATAATTATGCAATATTAAATATCTCCAATTATATTTTTGGAGAAGTCACACTATCTCCTCTCATTAAATTTATTTGAATAATTTGGAAATATTTAAATGGCATTAAACCTCCAGATAAGATCCAATTTCAAATGGGACTCCAAAATTCAAAGAACTTTAAATGAAATTTTTATCCACCACATTTGAGAAAGTCCTTTTATTCTCACTCCATAATATTGAATATGGTTTCAAAATATTTCATAGGAGTCGAAAAGAGAAGAAATCTAAACTCGATTTTTTTTAACAACACAAAAAGGTTTTTAGTTTCCCCTAAAAATCATAACAACTCACTCAATAATAATAAATATTAACATTCCAAAATATAGAAATTTTTGGGATGTTACAAACTACCACCCTTAAAAGAAATCTCGTCCTCGAGATTTGCACATGCTAGCAAGAAATAGATTAAGGTTTGCGTGCCTTGGGTTACTTCCCGGGGGTTATTTCTTAGCATCCGCAAGCTTGCATTTTTTTTCACCTCCAGCTTGCAGGAATGTATTCCGTTGGTACAATTTCTTATACAATTGTCACTTCAACAAATCCTGAGGCTTTAGACAACATCCTTGGTCTTAGCCAATTGTCGATTGGTTCATTTATCCTCGCAGGGTGTTCTTAGGGTACTACCACCCTTAGAAACAAACTTGTGGGGCTTTCCAAAATCTCTTTATTCCATGATGATTCTTCATTGAGTTTCTGTGATTTAGAACTGAGGCAAGTCTTCCTCAGAATCTATTTTTTTCCAAAGATAACTAGCGAGACTCTCATGGTGGTCGAATTGAATATCTTCCAAATGAAACTCCTCGAAGATTTTCGGGTTTTCTCCTCACCCTTTAGCCTACGCTAGGCACGATTTCCTATTTCTAAGGGTAATAAGTCTTACCATTCTATGGTTTTAGGTTGTTCGCATCGACACTCAACTAGGTTTTGAAATCTCTCTGATTAACCCATCAAACCTACAAAAGTATATAATAAGAGTCTCCGGTATGGTGATCAATCCACCCCGTACTCAAATTATTACCCCATATGTAGATTGGTGAATCGCGTGTTCTAACACTCGGCCATTCTCACTCCTCATTAAGAGGTCTTCACCTACAAACTAGTAAAACGCTTTTGGGTGATGTTGACTACACAATTTGTGCTAAAACTTGCATCCGTGATGAAATTTCCATGTAAAAGAGGTGTGTTCTCCATGCAAATGTCCAATCCCTCCTTAGAAGATATGATGTGATGCCTCTATGAACGGTGCATGTGGTGATCCTTTATCACATTATCTCTAGAATGGTCTTCTGCACTTAATGTATCAAACATTGTTATCCCACTAACTTCTCTTGGATTGCAATGAGCATTGAAAATACAAGACATCATTTATGAAAAGAAAGTAACCACACTTATTTCCTTTATTATTCCATAACATGGTATCCATGGTTACATAATTGATGACTAATGAAATAAAAATCGCTTTGAACTCCTATCTACCTTCACTTTCTCTTTTTGGACTTCTCTCATTGAGGCATTGATTTTGGTAATGTACAAGTTCTTTGCATTTATAACAAATCAGTTTTGCCATGTCCTTCTCTTTTTTTGTCCTGTTGGTCGAGGCTTCTTGGTTAGTCCGACTGGAATCTTTGAGATCCATCGTGCATCTCATAAGCTCATTGAACGAAGGCTCCTTCCTCTTCTTTGTCTTATTTCTGTTCACCTTTGGATTTTCCTTAGCTAATATGGCAGCTATCTCCTGGGGATCATACTCTATTTCAACCGATTCAACTTCATGTGCATATTCCTTCTTCTTATCCTTTTGAGAACAAGAGTTAGATTTGTGCCCTTCTTTACCACATGAGTGGCATGATCTGAGAAGACTATCTGGTTCTCCATGGTATCGCTCTTCATCCACGACCTTCCATGATATGGTGGTGTCTTGTGATGCTTCCTCGGGTGTTACTTGCTTCCTTTCCTTACTCTGTTGGACTTTCCTTTGCACTTCTAGGAAAATCTTACACTGCACGGGGTAGTGATCGGTTCCCTCGCATAAGGAACAAGTCACGTGATTGGTAGGGCATTCTTGGGCTCGATTTTTTTAACAACACAAAAAGGTTTTTAGTTTCCCCTGAAAATCATAACAACTCACTCAATAATAATAAATATTAACATTCCAAAATATAGAAAACTTTGGGATGTTACAGTTATGTACCTTTGCAAATAATCGTGGTCTCTGCGCCTAAACTAGAGACCTTGGGTGTAATTCCTAATCCGTATAAAGGTTAAAAGATGGTGGTTGGCTCCACACTTATTCAGGTACTATATATTATCATCGACACTTTTGTAATCATAAGCTGCATTTTTCATTTGTGCCCATAAGTTTTATATCATCAACACTTTTTTAATCATCAGCTGCATTTTTCATTTGTGCGCGTAAGCTTTATATCATCTTGGAGTACACTTTTGGTACTAATATTATGTTCTATGCTCAATGAAGAGTTTGTCCATGGATACCCTATCAATGGTGCTGGATTCATTCAAGACCTTACATATCAGTATGTGGTGTTTTGATCTGAAAACAATTATCGTCTTGCTGTGATGCTCTCCATGTCTGGAGAATTTGTATATAGAGGTCATGATTTCAAGCACATTGAAAGCCCATATATAATTTACTAGAATTAACTGTTCAGCTGTCGCTCTTTCGACATACTCTTTTTTAAACATTAATTGTTTTCAGTCTTCATGTCTATTTAGGCAAAAGCACATGGACAAAAAAGGTATAACCAATCGGTGGCATAAAAGCACCGAGATTTTCTCAGTTCTCATGGCATTCGTTTAAGGACAATAACACTGGAAGGATATGCATCCAACCATGCAAACACTAGCTTTGCCACATTCTTCCTGTTGAATGTGAGGGTACTATTGTCCGTGAGGATTAAGGTTTTTAACAAAATTTTCTCACGGATGGACATGTTGAACAGGATAAAAAGATATTTCAGGTGGGCAAAAGGGCTTCTGAACGTGCTTGACTTCTATTTACAACAACTTGTCTTGATGTACCAGTAGATTTTCTGGCCCAGGATCTTGATTTTATGGATCAGATCGATCCATTTGATTGTGACTCCTGAAAACTTTGGTTAAGTTAGATGTTATTGTCCTGTTCAATCTAGATTTTGTGTAAACCTGATGAACAATTAACCCCCGTGCTTGTGTACCTTTTGTAAGATGGAGTTAGATATTGTTGCCCTTTTCAACTCGACTTGACCCATATTTTCTTACATACAAACCGGAGCTTCTCTCAAGAAGCCTCATGGTTCCAAGAGGGAAATTGGTCACCTGATCTGTGTGAGAAATGACATACGCTCTCTCTTCCCGCCTTGATTTATTTACAGAGGCAACATGCAACTATAGGAGTGTCGTGCTAAAAATATGAAATTATTTAGGGTTTGTTTTGCCTTTTTATACATTGATTTTCCTAGGCATTCTTAACAAATAGCCACCACATTATTATCGCAAACGGTTGTATTATTCCAACCGTGGGCGTTAAACTAACCATTTACTACCGTGGGCAGCTGTTTGATTAGACTGGACGATTTTGAGCAGTCCGCCGCGCACACTCACTGTACCAGGAAGCGGGCCACGAGCGATTCCAATTTATTCCTGGTTTTGGACTTTTTCTTTCGGCTTCCTCGGGAAGGTACGTAGAACAGTCCTCCGTTCTCATCTACAAGCATCGCCGCCGAGGATTGCCGCCTGCTGCGAGATGGAGGACAAGCCGACCAACAAGCAGGGGCGGGTCGAGCCAGAACCGCAAGAGCCTCCGGCGAGTGTGGACTTCATCAGCAGCACCCCGACGAGATGTTGGTAACCATCATATCACACCTCCCTGTCAAATCTGGCATGCGGACCACCATCCTCTCACGGCGGTGGAGCCCCCTCTGGCTGGCACTCCACCCCGCTGGACCTCATCGTCGACGACGAGCTCTGCAGCAGGGAGCCCTAACGCCTGGACGCATTGTCCCACATCCTCACCATGCACCCTGGGCCGGTTAGACACCTTGCTATTGGCAAGTTCTGTTCCAACTGCAAGGCCGAACCGAGGTTTCACTACTGGTTCCAATCCCCAGTCCTAGATCGGCTCAAGGAGCTCAACTTTCATGTTGGACGTCTGCGCTCGCTGCCGCCATCCGCGCTCGGCCTCGCTCCCATGCTGCATCATGCATTCAGGCAGTGCCTTTCCCCCCAGATTGATGATGCGCACTCTCTTCATCTCCCTAAACTTAAGCACCTCGAGCTCATGGCCGTCCGCATCTCAAAGGAGGATTTGGAGCGCCTGCTCATCGGTTGTACAACGCTCGAGTACCTTCGTCTTCAGGCGATGGATGGGTTTAGTAGCCTCCACATCACCTCGACGAATGTCCGTGCGATTTATGTGCATTGCTGGCACCTCCCAAGGCTGTCAGTTGAGGTGCTTCATGATATGGTCACTGAGAATGTGCCTTTCCTCGAGAGATTGTATGTACATGAAAAGTTAGGTCTAGCAATGGTCATTCACGCACTGAAATTGACAGTGTTGGGCTATTCGTGTGTTGAATTCAACAAACTTGTTACTGGATCATTATCCGTTCAGGTACAACAGTCTTCTTCTTCTCCTTCTTATATATTATTGGACAGCACACTTTATCTAATTATTGTTGATCTATGTTCGCCTGTCATCCAGAAAATGATTCCCACAAGCTTGACACGGCCTCCGCGCACAGTGAAGATCTTGACACTACAATCTGCCGGCCCCGATCTGGATGAAGTTGTTAGATCCCTAAGATGCTTTCCTTGCATGGAGAATCTATACATCGAGGTGATGCTCCTTTCCTGTTAATTGTTAACTGATGCGGCTTGAACCACGTCGGTATTTCCCCAAAGAGGAAGGGATGATGCAGCACAGCAACCATAGGTATTTCCCTCAGTGATGAGATTAAGGTTATCGAACCAGTAGGAGAACCAAGAAACATTGTGTAAACGGTACCAGCACACAAAGAACAAATACTTGCAACCCAACGCGTATGAGGGGTTGTCAATCCCTTCCGGGTAAAAGATAGATTTGTTTTGTAGTAGATTGACTAAATAGATCTCAAAATAAAGCAAAATAAAACAAATAAAGGAAAAGTGCAGCAAGGTATTTTTGGGTTTTGGAATAATAGATCTGAAAATAAAAGCAAATAAAAATAGATCTCGAAGGCAAATATGATAAAGAATAGACCCGGGGGCACTAGATTTCACTAGTGGCTTCTCTCAAGAAAAATAGCATACAGTGGGTAAACAAATTACTGTTGGGCAATTGATAGAACTTCAAATAATTATGACGATATCCAGGCAATGATCATTATATAGGCATCACGTCCAAGATTAGTAGACCGACTCCTGCCTACATCTACTACTATTACTCCACACATCGACCGCTATCCAGCATGCATCTAGTGTATTAAGTTCATGGAGAAACGGAGTAATGCAATAAGAACTAGGACATGATGTAGACAAGTTCTATTCATGTAGGAATATACCCCATCTTGTTATCCTTAATAGCAACGATCAATACGTGTCATGTCCCCTTCTGTCACTGGGGTTGAGCACCATAAGATCGAACCCATCACAAAGCACCTCTTCCCATGGCAAGAAAAATGATCTACTCGGCCTAGCTATACCAAAGATTCAAAGAAGAAATATGAGGCTATAAGTAATCATGCATATAAGAGATCAAAATAAAACTCAAATAACTTTCATGGATAAAATAGATCTGATCATAAACTCAAAGTTCATCGGATCCCAACAAACACACCGCAAAAAGAGTTACATTAAATAGATCTCCAAGAGACCATTGTATTGAGAATCAAAAGAGAGAGAGAGGAAGCCATTTAGCTACTAACTACGGACCCAAAGGTCTACAATGAACTACCCACGCATCATCGGAGAGGCACCAATGAGGATGATGAACCCCTCTGTGATGGTGTCTAGATTGGAACTGGTGTTTCTGGAACTTGCGGCAGCTGGAATTGTGTTTCGTCGACTCCCCTAGGGTTTTTGGATTTTTGGGGTATTTATAGCGAAAAGAGGGGGTGCAGTAGGCGGCCAGGCATGCCCAGGTGGGTTGTGCTCCCCTCGGAGGCTGTTGGGGATATAACTATTTGTGTAAGCCGCCCAGGAGGGGCCGGGTTATGCAAAGAGGGCTCACTAGAGGGAAGCCCAAGACAAGGCATGAAGATGACGGTTCATGAGGAGCTTAAAGCCCACTGGCGACTTAAGGCCCGTTGTAGTAAACCACAGTTATAATATTACTTGTATCATAAGGTAGACTTAACTAGTCACCGAGCCGGACATTGTCTCTAAGCCGGCCGGGACTCTGTAGGCTGGAGGGCATCGACCCGTGTATATAAGGGGACGACCCGCTGGCGGCTTAGGGCAAGAAACAACTCATTGAGAGCCAGGCATAGCGTATCTCGCTCCCTGGTCATCGAAACATCAATACCAACCCAACTAGACGTAGGCCTTACCTTCACCGTAAGGGGCCGAACTAGTATAAACCCTCGCGTGTCCTTTGTCCCATTTAACCCCTTCAAGCTTCCTAGTTGCGATGGATCCACAACTAAGTCCTTTCACGAGGACATCTGACGTGACAATTCCACGACAATTGGCGCCCACCGTGGGGCCAGCGCACGGTGGATTTGAGTTCTTGAAGGGCAACTTCGAAGCGCTCAAGGGATACATAACGGGCCGGATGACCAAGAGTCGTCGCGGCAAGATCTACATCGACGACGAAGGCTGGGGCCCCGACGTCGGCTCAATTGAGTACGGGTACCGGGTCCCCTTTGGAGGGATCCACGTCTTTATCGGCCGGATTGGTGAGCCGGGGCCTGAGCCGGACAACTGCTCCGACCTCGTCGAGACGGCTCAGCGTGCGAAACCCGCCCGGGTTCAACCCGGCATGAAGCGTGTCTTTCTGGGCTGCATCCACGGAGAAGAGCTTTCTGAAGGTCCTGAAGATGGTGGTGAGACGGCCGTCCCCTCCGACGGTGATTCGTCCACCGGTTCAACAGATTCTTTGTATCAAGTTCAAGATGGTGCGCTCGGGGGCTGTTCCGATGTTCTTAGTATTCCAGACCTCTGTGAGTCGCCAAATTGGGCAGGAGTCTTTATGGCTGGGACTCAACCCGGGCAAGACTCTACAGCCGCAGCCGCAATCACTTTCTGGTTAGGAGCAGCCGGGGCAGGAGGCCCTATGCGCCCGCCGGCTCAAGTACTGATAAACCTCATGGATAAGCTTACGACCCTGTTAACCGCCACAGTCATCCCTGCAAACAAAGATGAGCATGACGCGGAGGTAGCACAGGTACGTGAGGAGATAGCTCAGGCCAAGGAAGCCTTAGCAGCTGAGGACACTAGGCTAGCTACGGAGCGGGCGGCTCTCGACGCCCGGGCACAGCGGTTGCAGTCAGAGGCTTATCAGCTCACAATGAGTTTAAACGCGTCCAATGAAGTAATGAGGAGGAGACATCAGAAGACCCAATCCCGGTTACCTCCGAATTACGATCCTAGGGTTCTCTTTGCCACACCCGGAGCCGGGCCAAGTAACCCGCCCAATGCTAATCAGTTCATGACACCCGGAGCGGGAGGACCGGCTCAGCGTCAGGAGATGCCACCTCCTCACATGAGCATGGCACCGCCGCGTTATGTGCCAATACCGGAGGGTCACTTTTCCAACCCCATGGAGAATTTAATCGCAGCGTCAGCGCGTTTGGCGGCTCTTCCAGTGGATGGTGATGATCCAACAGCGGTGGAGACCCGGAGGATCAGGGAACTTGTCCAGACGGCTCTGGCTCAACAAGAGACCTATTCTTACAGCCGGGATAGAATTCATTCAACCCCTCCACCTTGGCTAGCGCCGCCTCGTCAGAACTGGAGCCCGAGTTACAACAGGCACATGGAGTCCAAAGCTTTCTCAAGCAACGCCCAACGCCAGCATGGTGGCTATAACCCGGTGCAGAACCGAGTACGTCAGGAGAACGAGCGGGCGGCTCAACTGGCGGCTCAGCAGGCGGCTCAGCTGACGGCTCATCAGGACATCCCGGAGTACCCAACGACTTCTATGGAGTTGGGAGTAGCCACCAGAACCGATGGAGTTCCTTGTTTGATACCGGCTTTGCGCAACGTGCGCCTGCCTAAAGACTTCAGGGGACCTCGGAAGGTGCCGAATTACACGGCCGACTTACAACCGGGAGCATGGATTGAGAGCTATGAGATGGCCATGGAGCTGTTGGAGGTTAGCGACGCGACAATGGCTAAATACTTCACCATGATGTTAGATGGAACGACCCGGTCTTGGCTAAAAGGTTTACCACCCAATTCCATTGGTTCGTGGGAGGAGTTAAAGGCGTGGTTCATCCAGAACTTCAAGGACACCTGTAAGCAGTCCATGTCAATCGTGGACTTGACAAGTTATAAGCAGGGGGAGGGTGAGTCCACCACCCATTGGGTACACCGGGTCAAGGAGATAATTCATTCATTGGATAAGATGGATGCCGGCTCCGAAGTCCTCATGTTGGAGAAAAATTGCAACTTTGAGCCGCTGAGGCAGAAATTGGGACGCCTAAAGCGTGACTGCACTGATATGGGAACGCTAATGGCGGCTTTAGTCAAATACGCCGATTCTGATAATACCAAGGACCCTGCGTCTGACGATGAGAAAACAGGGAAGGGTAAAAGGAACGGTAATGGAAAAGGTCAACAGCATAACCCGGGGAATCAAGGCGGTAATAAGCGTAAGGCGGACGGTAGTCCGGAGCTTGTGGCTAACGCTAGTACACAGGGTAGCAATCAGAGACGCAAGGGTAAGTGGCCGCGAACCGGCGGGTCAGGTCCATCTCTTGAGCAGCTACTCAACGAGCCTTGTCCGAAACACGGTACCCGGGAGCACCCCGCTACTCACCTGTGGAAAGATTGTGCGATCATGAAGGCGTTTAAAAATTCCAATATCTTCGATGGTGGTCATGGACCTAGTGGCGGTTCAGGGGCCAGCGGCTTTCATGGCCCAGGTGGCGGTTCAAATTCCGGTTTTCAGGGACAACCGGGTGGAAATAATCAACAGCAAGCTGGTCAGGGAGGACAACCGCAGCAGCAGTCGGGTTACCAGAGCCAACCGAAACAGTTGAGTGGTGGGCAATACCATGTGTTCACCACTAGCTTATGCAAACGTGACCAGAAGGTTCATAAAAGGGATGTAAATTCGGTTGAGCCGGCGGTCCCTCATTATTTGAGATGGTCAGAGCAACCTATCATTTGGAGCAGGGAGGATCACCCGCTACGAGTTGATAATCCGGGTCAGTTAGCCTTGGTTGTAGCACCCCAGGTTGGTGGATACAAATTCACTAAGGTACTCATGGACGGAGGTAGCAACATCAATATCCTCTATTATGAGACCTTCCAGCGTATGGGGTTAACTGAGAAGAATCTGAGGACGTCCAACACGGTTTTTCACGGGGTGGTCCCAGGTAAGTCAGCTTACCCAGTTGGTAAGATTGAGCTAGAGGTGGCTTTTGGAGATGAGTATGATTCCAGGGCTGAGAAGTTGACGTTTGAGGTGGTCAAGATCAACATCCCATATCACACTCTATTTGGGCGACCGGCTTATGC
Organism: Triticum aestivum; assembly: GCF_018294505.1. NCBI lineage: Eukaryota > Viridiplantae > Streptophyta > Magnoliopsida > Poales > Poaceae > Triticum > Triticum aestivum. The sequence goes on along the minus strand of NC_057801.1, from coordinate 322,753,159 downwards.
TAAGTTCATGGCACGGCCATGTTATGTTTACTTACAGCTCAAGATGCCGGGTTACAAGGGTACCATCACCGTGCATGGGAGTCGAAAGGTGGCCTTGGAATGCGAAGAAGGCGACGCGGCTTACGCTGAGACGGCCTGTGCCGCGGAGGAGCTCAAATTTTATCAAGACAATGTTGACCCGAAGGATATGACCTCCCTCAAGAAACCAACTACAGAGCATGACCCAACGTTGAAGTTTAAATCGGCCGCTGATACAAAGCTTGTTGACTTCACCCCGGGGGACACCTCTAAGCAGTTCAGTATCAGTGCCAATTTGGATCCTAAATAGGAAAGCGCGCTCATCGAGTTCATCCGTGAGAACCGGGACATCTTTGCATGGAAACCTTCTGACATGCCGGGTGTACCGAGGGAACTCGCTGAGCACACTCTCAATATTGATCCGAAGTATAAGCCGGTCAGGCAGTTTCTCCGACGATTCAACGAAGAGAGACGAGCAGCCATTGGAGAAGAGGTGGCCCGGCTCTTAGCGGCCGGGTTTATTGTCGAGGTCTTTCATCCAGAGTGGTTGGCTAACCCGGTGCTGGTACTCAAGAAGAACGGCACTTGGCGGATGTGTGTGGATTACACGGACTTAAACAAGGCTTGCCCGGCTGATCCCTTTGCACTCCCCCGTATTGATCAAATCATTGATGCTACGGCAGGTTGTGAACGTTTGAGCTTTTTGGATGCTTACTCTGGCTATCATCAGATCAAGATGGCAGTTAAGGACCAGGAGAAGACAGCTTTCATCACTCCGTTTGGGGCCTTCTGTTATGTATCTATGCCGTTTGGGCTCAAGAGTGCCCAGGCAACTTATCAGCGATGTGTGCAGAACTGTTTGCACGATCAGATTGGGCGCAATGTTCATGCTTATGTGGATGACATCGTGGTGAAATCCAGAGAAAAGGAAACTTTAATATCCGATTTGAGAGAAACCTTTGACAATCTCCGGGTTTACAAGATGATGCTTAACCCGGCCAAGTGTGTATTTGGTGTACCTGCAGGCAAGCTCTTGGGTTTTCTGGTGTCAAATAGAGGCATTGAAGCTAATCCGGAGAAGATCACGGCGATCACCTCTCTGGCTAAGCCGGCGTGTATCAATGATGTTCAACGCCTGGCGGGACGTGTTGCCGCTTTAAGCCGGTTCATAAGCCGGTTAGGCGAGAAGGCCTTGCCGCTGTACCAGATGATGAAGAAAACAGACACTTTTGTTTGGAGTGATGCAACTAACACTGCCTTTGAGGATTTAAAGAGACAGTTGTTTGAGCCACCGGTTCTTGCAGCTTCCATTGATAAAGAGCCGCTATTGTTGTACGTGGCTGCTAACTCACGGGCTGTCAGTGTTGCCATCGTGGTGGAATGTAAGGAGGCAGGCAAGGAGCATCCGATTCAACGGCCGGTTTACTACGTCAGCGAGGTGCTCATTGAGTCTAAACAAAGGTATCCACATTGGCAGAAGCTTGTTTATGGTGTGTTCATGGCGAATCGGAAACTAAAGCAGTACTTCCAAGGTCACCCTATAACGGTGGTAAGCTCAGCTCCTTTGGGAGATATCATTCAGAATAGAGAAGCTACAGGACGAATCGCCAAGTGGGCCATTGAGCTTGGGCCTTATGGTTTAAAGTACATGCCGCGTACTGCCATCAAATCTCAGGCGTTGGTAGATTTTATCAATGATTGGACAGAGTTGCAGGCACCTGAGGAGAGGCCGGACAATACGTATTGGACTATTCATTTTGATGGGTCCAGGCAGTTAGAAGGATCAGGGGCTGGGGTTGTCTTAACTTCCCCTCGAGGTGAAAAATTTCGTTATGTGCTCCGGCTCATGTTTCCTTGCACTAACAATGCAGCTAAATATGAGGCCTTGCTCCATGGTCTCCAGATGGCTAAGGAGATGAATTTAAGCCGGGTAAGGTGCTTGGGCGACTCAGATCTTGTGGCTCAGCAGGTTTCAGGCACATGGGATTCTAAGGATCCCCTTATGGCGGCTTATCGTCGTGAAGTTGATGCTGTAGCTGGGTACTTCAAAGGGTATCAGGTGGAGCACATTGACAGAAGGAAGAATGAGGCGGCGGATGCTTTAAGCCGGTTGGGCTCTCAGCGTAAGCCGGTGCCGCCTAATACCTTTCTAGACGTCTTACATAATCCTTCTGTCAAAGTACCTACAGAGGAAGAGCTTGCAGTGCCAGACCCAGAGGCGCAGTTGGTGGCTGCACTTCACATCATCCCGGATTGGACATTGCCATATTTGGCTTATATGACCCGGGAGAGCTGCCTGAGGATGAGACCTTGGCAAGACAAATTGTCAGATGATCCAAATCCATGACAATTGTTAACGGCGAGTTACATCATCTCAGTGTCACAGGTGCGTTCCAGCATTGCGTGTCGCCTGCAGAGGGTCAAGAGATACTTCGAGAGATCCATGAAGGGGATTGTGGTCATCATGCCGGCTCAAAATCTCTGGTGGCCAAGGCTTTCCGTCATGGTTTTTATTGGCTGACGGCTCATGCTGATGCAGAAGATCTTGTTAGCAGATGTGACGGGTGTCAAAAGTTCTCAAGATGAGCTCATGTGCCGGCTCAGGAGTTTAGGATGATTCCAATTACTTGGCCGTTCGCAGTCTGGGGGCTTGACATGGTGGGACCTTTCAAAAGGTCTAAAGATAAAAAAACGCACCTCCTGGTGGCAGTGGATAAATTTACAAAGTGGATTGAGGCAGAGCCGGTCAGTCAGTGTGATGCGGCCACAGCGGTGCAGTTCATCAAAAAGGTGATCTTTCATTTTGGTTTTCCACATAGCATCATAACTGATAATGACACTAATCTTTCCAAGGGTGCCATGGAAGAGTTCTGTCAATGGGAACATATCCGGCTTGACGTTTCGGCTGTTGCTCATCCTCAGTCCAATGGTCAAGCAGAACGAGCTAATCAGGAGATTTTAAGGGGTATCAAACCACGACTCTTGGTCCCCTTACAACGAACTCCGAGTTGTTGGGTTGAAGAGCTGCCCTCTGTGCTATGGAGCATCAACACTACGCCTAACAGATCAACGGGTTACACGCCTTTCTTCATGGTTTATGGAGCAGAGGCAGTTCTGCCAAGTGATATCCAGCACGATTCACCCCGTGTGGCGGCTTACGTTGAGGCTGATAATGAGAAGGCTCGACAGGAGGCTCTTGACTTGTTGGATGAGGAGCGAGACTTGGCAATGGCCCGCTCGGCGATTTACCAGCAAGACCTTCGTCGCTATCACAGCCGCCGGGTCAGAAGCAGAACATTTCAGGAAGGCGATTTAGTGCTCCGGCTCATCCAGGATCAGACCGATATGCATAAGCTATCCCCTCCTTGGGAAGGACCCTTTGTGGTCAGCAAGAATCTGCACAACGGGTCATACTACCTCATCGATATTTGAGAGCACAAGGACTCAGGTAAATCGGAGGAGGAGACCCGTCGGCCCTGGAATATAGCCCATCTTCGGCCTTATTATACTTAAGCCACCGGCTCTCTAGATGTATATATTTTTGACAATGTACATATTATATAAAGTAATAAAGCAGGACCTCTGTCCTTTTTTCACCCTCAAAAGAGTGTATATGTCCTTTTTGTCAGGTGGTGGAAACAACCAATAGGGACCGGATTAAATCTGAATCCGGTTTACCTTTGGTCCGGCTTATGATCATATCTGAATCTAGCCATGATCACTTGGGGGCTTCCTGTTCAAACATAGGTCGTATCCGAACCAAAGAGAACATAGCTGTCAATACCCACTTGATCGGCATACTTGCCAAGCCTACTTGGGGGCTTCCTGATCATATTTGAATCATAGCTTAACCCCTTTAGGTCTGACATGGATCGTATATGAATCAGCATCATTAAACAAATCTTATGGTCACTTGGGGGCTTCCTGTTCAAACATAGGTCGTATTCGAACCAAAGAAAACATAGCTGTCGATACCCACTTGATTGGCATCGCCACGCCACTGGGGGCTATATGATCGTATCCGAATCTTAGCTTAACCCCTTTGGAACAGTTTACTGATCGTATCCGAATCAGAGGCCTGTAAAAGTATTTTTGTTATTCTGATACCTTGTGGAAAGCATTTTAAGGTGTCTTTTGTCTTGCCGGTTTAATATTCGTCACCCCAGGTTATTTAAGTACCGGGTGAACATTATATGAGCCGGGAAGATCATTCAAGGATTACAGGAATAAGGCAGGCAAAATTTAACACGCCAAGGAAGTGAAAGCCAGAAATATATAGCCATGGCGGCTTACGAAAAGCGTTAAGTGATAAAAGCATGCACGAAGGCATGATGATCATTCAGAAGTTATTTCTACCCTATTACATGACTCCCCGAGTCTGAATAGGTGGAGCATTGTATTTTGGCCAAACACCCGGTGATTCACTCCTTCGGTGGGTTTGAAGGCTCCGGGTTATCCTTCGCCGCTTCTCCATCGGTTGTTTTTTCCTGGAAAGTTGATGAAGCCCAATCAATGCCGCTCAAAGCTTCAAATTCAGCTTCATCATCTATTAAACCGGCCGGGTCCACTTCATGGGCAAAAGTATGCTTACGAATTGGAGGGATCAGGCTGATTTGATCATATGGAGCGTTTGGGATTTTCCGGTTGTTGCTGTCATAAGCCGACGCATACTTGCTGAGGTCAGTATCGTTTCCAATAAGGGTGGCCACCGTACATATGGCCTCAACACAGGCGTGGAAGTCATGATCATCAAAGGCATTGTCGTCTTCCTTTAGACTCGGGTATCCAAGGGCAAGGTCTGCCGGGTCTAGTTTTGGGAGCCATGCTTTTGCCCTGCTCAATGCAGCTACGGACCCGGCTCTTGAAGATGAACGCCTTAAGTCTTGGATCCGTTGAGGTAGAAAGGCGAGGCTCTTCAAAACATCTTGCAAAAGGCGGGGGTGTGGAGTTGATAAAGCTACAACGGCCAGGGCACGTTGTGTCCCGGAGTATACCTGTTCCACTAACGTATAAACTACTTTAAGCTTGATCAGCGTGTTCTGCTTCAGATTGACACTCCTGGAGCCTGTATGTGAACAAGCATAATGGTAAGCCGGAAGTATTTATTACAATAGTCATTGTACGGTTGCCATGTTAAAACTATGTCACAATAACTTACCAAAGATGGCTGAGACCATTTGGGATATTTGCTGTGTTAAGTTTGACAGCTCAGTTGTTGCTTCTGCAAGAGATGCTTCGGCTGTTTCGGCCTGAGTCACCAGGGAAGCCTTTTCATCAGCCCAAATTTTCCTTTCCGACTCAAAATTCTTCTTTAGTTTCTCATTTTCAGAGACACTAAATTCAAATTTGGAGTTAGCTTTTTGCGTTTCAAGCTCTTGAGTTTCCAGACGACTCTTCAGGGCAGCAAGCTCTGATTCAAATTGACTTATGGCAGCCTGCAATTGACACCGGGTAATGGTAAGGATTCTAATAAAGGTAAACATTCAAGTCCCAAGCACTTTACAAGTAAAGATACTTGGCACTTGGGGGCTAATGTATACTGAAAGAAAATTTAACTTTATCCTGCCGGGTCAAGCATATTAAGTCTCAAGCACCTTACAAGTAAGGATACTTGACACTTGGGGACTAATGTGTATTGCAAATTTAAAAGCCTTATGTTATACCGGGTTAAATAAATTCTTTTTAAGCCGGATAAGTTAACAAGTAAAAGCAGACTTCTAAGTCTACAACGTATTTGTTCTTATGCGGTAGACTTGGCGGCTGGTACAGTATATATAAGGCTCAGATAAAAAGTATAAGTTATACCTTAGATTTATGTTGTATTTGTTTCACCATGTCAACTTCCAGATCACGGCTATTATGCACTTGATTCAGATAGCCTGAGACTATATCATCAATGCTTAGGTGAGTATAATCAGTAATGTCCTGCTTGGCTTTTCGGCGTTGGGAAAACTCATCTTTGGCAGAACATTTGGCAAGGACTGTGGGCTGCCCTGGTTCAACAAACTGGGACTTTACAATTTCAACTTTCGGGTCATTTCTCTTCACCAGGCTATGAATTTCCGGGTTATCAGAATCATGGACAGCGTCTTCTGCAGGCGGGTCAGAGGTTGACACCGGAATGCTGAAAGCCGGCTCAGGCGGTGGCAGATGAGTGGAGCTATCAGGAACGGATGAGTCAGTCGCCGGTTCAGTGACCACCGGGTCTTGGGACGGCTTGTTCTTCTTTGCCCTCTTACTGGGCTTTACCTGCAGGCTGTTAACAAAAGCAGAAGGATGAGTATGCAAGCACAGGTAAAATAAAAGTGCATAAGTTTATATTACCCGGGAGTAGTTTTGAAAGTCGGCATGTTTGACTGCATGGCTTCGCCGGAAGAAGGAGAGGTATCCTGATAGTTGGAGTCAGATGAATTGAGAGGTTGATGAATTAAGCCTGCTAAAGGTAAGACGGAGCATAAATCGGAGATAACCTCGGTCCGACGCTTTCTGGTTACATTAGGTAAGCCGGAGGAGAGTTCTGCATCTTTGTTGTTCCAGGTCTGCCTCCGGCTCTCAAGTTGTTGTTGCTTCAAAATAAATTGAGGATCTTGATAAGCAAGTGCATGTGAAAATCTTACTTTCCGGGTCACCCTTCGGGTCCTTCGCCTTGGCAAAGGCTCTGAGTCGGAGGAGATTATAGTTACCTCTTCAGTGGCTGCTCGGCTGTTCCCCGTATCCTCCTGAAGGGATAAAATGTCAGACAGGTGATAGTAAGGGACTTAAGAAAATTTAAGATTACCTCTTCCTCATCCGAAGAGCTATCCTCCAATCTGAGTAAGTCGGAGGCGCTGGGTTTCTTTTTCTTTGAGGTTCCTACCTTGGTGGCTTTCCTTTCAGCTTTCTTCGTTGTCCTGGATTGTTTGGCAGCTTCATGGTCATATTTGGCTTTCCAAAAGTCATCACCAGCCTGTGGAAAAAGTTAAAGAATCACGAGTATCAAGAAAGGTATCATATATCCGTAAACATTTGTTATAATTGATAACTTACTGCAGGGGCCGGGTTATTCTTGTGAAATGGAAGTAAACTGAAGGTGTTGCTCGTCACAGTGCCGTCCTTCAGCAGTGACTGGGTTGTAGCATCCACCACGTCATCTGGTAAGTCATCAGGGCTATGGCGTTGCGGATCAGTCTTTTCTCCAGTATAAGTACACATTAAGCCGGGACGGAGGCTTAATGGAAGTATTCGCCAAGCAACCCAGACTCGGACCAGATCGATGCCATTTAACCCATTTCCCAAGAGAGCTTTAATCTTCCTGATGGTAGGATTAAGAGGCACGCGTTCAAGTGTTGTTAGCTTGTCTGGTAGCTGATGGTTAGATTCAAGGCGTAGGGCCCGAAAACCAGGCAGAGGCTTTTCATCAGCCGGAGAAGTGTCCTGACAGTAGAACCACATCTGGTTCCAAGATTTGGGGTGACTCGGCAACTCAGCGTAAGGAAAAAGACAGTCTCTCCGTCGCTGAATTGAGATGCCGCCAAGTTCAAGGCTGGGTCCGTTGGCACGTGCATTTTGCCGGTTCATATAAAAAAGTTCCCTGAACAAAAGCAGACTTGGATCCTCTCCCAGGTACACCTCGCAGAAGACTTGGAAATTGCAAATGTTTGACACGGAATTGGGTCCGATGTCTTGAGGTCTAAGGTCAAAGAAATTTAAAACTTCTCTGAAGAATTTTGAGTCGGGAGGAGCAAATTCGCGGCTCATATGATCCGTAAAAATTATTACTTCCCCTGCTTTGGGGAGAGGCTTTTCTTCAGACGGGTCAGGGGCACGGTACGATACGATGTCCTTTTTTGGCAGATGCCCAGATTTTACAAACTCAGCTAGTTTGCTATCGGTCACTGTGGATGGAACCCAATTGCAAGTTACAGGGGCCTTGGTAGCCTTAGGAGCCATCACAACAATTGGCCTATGGAAAAACAAGAAGATCCGGTTCAATTTTAACCCGGGAGGAAAATCTTGATTAAAGTGGCGGCTTAATGAGGGGCCTAATGACATAAGGATGACTGTGCAACAATATTTGAGCCGCTACAAGTATCAAAGTGCAATTCAAAATTCTCTGGGTTATGAGGAGCAATTAAAGTTCTGTGTCATATATTTAATCTGGACGCCTCGACAGTTGTGTTTCGGGGTGTTTACCAGAAAAGGAGTTCCGGGTGATAAAAACAAGTTTCACAGATAACAGTTATTATTCTGGATCAAAGTATTGCTCTGAAAGGGAAATTTTCTAGACCTAAAATAGGGCAGGGAAGTTCATGCGTTCGAAGAGGATCTTTGAACAAGGGAAATGAGATCTATTTTCATGCAAGATCAACACAAACAAGCACCACCGCAACAGATCTAAACAGAGCATTGGAAGGAACTAGCGAGGGTTTGGTGTCAGACCGTGATGAACACCGACGAACTCAGCAACGACCTAATGCAGATCTGAGAAAGGGAATGCGAAGAACTCACAGATGCGGATGCGCCGCGGAGGGTCGCCGTCGATCTCTGGTCAGAATCAGGTCGATGCAGCGGCCTGAGTTGGTGAAGACGAGAGGTTCGACGATGGCGGCGGCAGAGCTCGGGAGGAGGCGAGAAGAAGAAGATGACTGAGGGGAAAGACCTAGGTCGCTCTACTTATAAGAAAAGACTGACCGAGAGGGCGCAAAAAACGAGGAGATAACATTCATTATCCAGTGGCTCTGGCGCCTCGATTCTCGGGATGGTCAATAAAGACAAAGATCCATTGAAGATGTGATGGCATAAAAAATAAAGCTTCAATGAAGATGACGTCACAGAGATTTAACCCGGAGTTAGATGATGACGTCACAGTGGGTTAAAATCCTTTGCGCAAGATAAAGACTGCAGGGCGGTTCAAAGGGTATTTTAAGATTGACATGAACCGTTTCAAATCAATCTGGGGCCTAATGTTGGGGATATAACTATTTGTGTAAGCCGCCTAGGAGGGGCCGGGTTACGCAAAGAGGGCTCACCGGAGGGAAGCCCAAGACAAGGCATGAAGATGACGGTTCATAAGGAGCTTAAAGCCCACTTGCGACTTAAGGCCCGTTGTAGTAAACCGCAGTTATAATATTACTTGTATCATAAGGTAGACTTAACTAGTCACCGAGCCGGACATTGTTTATAAGCCGGCCGGTACTCTGTAGGCCGGAGGGCGTCGACCCGTGTATATAAGGGGACGACCCGCTGGCGGATTAGGGCAAGAAACAACTCATAGAGAGCCAGGCATAGCGTATCTCGCTCCCTGGTCATCGAAATATCAATACCAACCCAACTAGACGTAGGCCTTACCTTCACTGTAAGGGGCCGAACTAGTATAAACCCTCTCGTGTCCTTTGTCCCGTTTAACCCCTTCAAGCTTCCTAGTTGCGATGGCTCCACAACTAAGTCCTTTCACGAGGACATCTGACGTGACAATTCCACGACAGAGGCCCCCTCTAGTACTTCTTTGGCCCAACAGGTGTCTTCTGGTCTAGAAAAAATCTCCAAAAAGTTTCGCTGTGTTTGGACCCCATTTGGTATTGATTTTCTGCAAAGTAAAAACAAGCAAAAAACAGCAAATGGCACTGGGCACCATGTCAATAGGTTAGTCCCAAAAAATGATATATAGTTGCTATAAAATGATTATAAAACATCCAAGATTGATAATATAACAGCATGGAACAATAAAAAATTATAGGTACGTTGGAGACATATCAGCATCCCCGAGCTTAATTCCTGCTCGTCCTCGGGTAGGGAAATGATAAAAATAGAATTTTTGATGTGGAATGCTGCCTATCATGTTCATCACATATTCTTTTGTTTTGTAGCATGGACATTTGGACTTCTGTATGATTCAATGAAAATAGTCTAGTTTTGACATAAAGATTTCAACACTCAAGCATATCAACAAGCAACCATGTCTTTAAAAATATCAACACTAAAGCAAGTTATCCCTAGCCCATTATGCTCAATCATTGATCCATTCATGAAACACACTCGCATATCGGCTACACCTTGTCACTCCCAAGATGCGACCCTATCCTAAAGGAACTCGAAGGTCCCACCAAGGATAGAAGCGCATCTTGAAGACGCTTTTGCAAGGTGGATATCATTACATCAACATTACATAATAGATGGGGATACATACAAGAGGCATACAATGCCACACGAATACAACATCACAATACATAAGAGCATCATCCGACTACGGATGAAACACAAACAGAAACTCAAACGACATCCACCCTACTAGCCCAGGCTGCCGACCTAGAACCTATCCCCTGATCAAAGATGAAGCAGAAGAAGAACTCAAGACAAGCAAGCATCGCTCTCGCGTCATGAACATCGCATAACCTGTACCTGCAACTGTTGTTGTAGTAATCCGTGAGCCACGAGGACTCAGCAATCCCATTACCATGGGTATCAAGACTAACAAAGCTTAAAGGGAAAGGAAGGGGTAAAGTGGTGAGGTTGCAGCAGCGACTAAGCATATATGGTGGCTAACATACGTAAATAAGAGCAAGAAGAGAACAAACAGAACGGTCGTGAAGCTAGCAATGATCAAGAAGTGATCCTGAACTCCTACTTACGTCAAACATAACCCAAAATCGTGTTCACTTCCCGGACTCCGCCGAAAAGAGACCATCACGGCTACACACGCGGTTGATGCGTTTTAATTCGGATCTGGTGTCAAGTTATCTACAACCGGACATTAACAAATTCCCATCTTCCCATAACCGCGGGCACGACTTTCGAAAGTTTAAACCCTGTAGGGGTGTCCCAACTTAGCCCATGATAAGCTCTCGCGATCAACAAAGGATATACCTTCTCCCAGGAAGACCCGATCAGACTCAGAATCTCGGTTTACAAGACATTTCGACAATGGTAAAACAAGACCAGCAAGACCTCCCTCTGTGCCGACAAATCCCGATAGGAGCTGCACATATCTTGTTCTCAGGGCACACCGGATGAGGCATACGCCGGGTTGGCATAGACCCTGATTGCCCAGGGGGCGCCGGGCATCGCTCGGTTTGGACCAGCACTTGCCCGGGGGGGGGGGGGGGCTAAAATAAAGATGACCCTCGGGCTCTGGAAACCCAAGGGAAAAAGGGCTAGGTGAGGCAAATGGTAAAACCAAGGTTGGGCCTTGCTGGAGGAGTTTTATTCAAAGCGAACTGTCAAGGGGGTCCCATAAATCACCCAACCGCGTAAGGAACACAAAATCCGGGAACATAACACCAGTATGACGAAAACTAGGGCAGCAAGAGTGGAACAAAACACCAGGCATAAGGCCGAGTCTTCCACCCTTTACCCAGTATATAGATGCATTAAATAATATAAGAGATATTGTGATATCCCAACATAATCCTGTCCACCATGGGGCAATCTTCAACTTCACCTGCAACTAAAAATGCTATAAGAGGGGCTGAGCAAAGCGGTAACATAGCCAAGCAACGGTTTGCTAGGAAGGGTGCAAAAGGTTAGAGGCTGACATGTCAATTTGGGAGGCTTGATAAACAGCTGATAGGTAGCGCAGCATAGCGATAGAACGAAGCAACTAGCATAGCAATGATAGTAGTGAGATCCAGGGCAGCGGTCATCTTGCTTGAAATCCCGCTAGGAAGAAGAACGAGTCCATGACGAAGATGAAGCCACGAAGACGAACCAAGCATAGACGAACGAATCCTCACGATTGCAACGAAACGGGAACTATCGAGAGAAGCACAACAACATGGTAAACACACCACACATAAACAAGGCATGATGCACAAACAAGCATGATGCATGACAAGGCTACATGAAGCTACTCATGGCAAGAGATGATACAAACAAGAGCAACACATCAAGGCAAGTTTAAATGAGGCCGGAAGCAACATATAACAATTCCGGTAAGTCCTTAGATGCAAATTTCGAAATTGGTCCAGAACTGAATAAACCTTATGTTCAAGTTGTTAAACAGCAAGTTAAGATGCACCAAGATGATCTACATGAGATTCTAGTCAAGTTACATATATAGTTCATTGAATTCGGAGCTACGACCTAGAAGATATGAGCAAAACAAGCTAAACATGGCATTGATGCAAAATGCACCCAAACATCAAGCAAACACCTCAAAACAAGGATGCAACATGATAATATGAAGCTACATGCAATTCTAAGCAAGTTTCATATAGAGCACACTCAAAACGGAGCAACGGTTCAACACATACACTCTATACAAGTCATAACAACAATCTGTCCATAACAGCAACTAGGCATATTGCAAGCATCAAAACAATATGTTACAGCATCTCAACATAAGAAAAAAAGGCATGAGCATGATGTACAGGTAAAGCATAACAAAACATGAACACTGAGCTATCTCCAGAAATCACTAGAACATGCTTAAACACACATGGCAAGATTGCAAATAATAACAGTTTCAGACTTTACAGAAATAACATCAGGTTGCAATGTTTAGAGCTATCAAACAACATGTTACAGGAACTTATCATGGCAAACAAAGGCATGGCATGAGTCTACTAATTGCATAGAACAAAAGTCCTTTACTGACCATGAGCCAAAAAGGATCAGAAGATATGATGGCACCCATGTAAACATAGCAAGTTATATGACAGATTCGAACATAGCAGGAACAACGACAAGTAGGCATGTTGGTGAGCTTGTACCACTCACCACAGAGCATTACATGGCATGACAAGGAAACCAACAGTAAGAAGACATATTTATGAAGCTAAGCATGGCAAGATCAAGTTCATAGGGTGCATGGATCACTAGCAAAACACATGGCAAAACTGGAACTTAGTGTTAACAGGCTGACAGCAACATTATTTAACAACTTTGGAGCATGATAACAACAATCTACAGGAAGCTATAAATGGAACCAGGGGCATGAATGGATAGAGCATGACATGTATAACAAAACATCCCTAGTGAACATCTCCATATTATGCATAGAATGACTTGTAGAAGCAGGTTTACATAGCATCACGAAATAACAGATTCAGCCTAGCAAAACAGCAACAACAAGTACACTACTTCACGAGCTCAATTCACTCACCACAAGTCATTGCATGACAAGATAAGAATAGCTTCAGAAATAAGACATGTTTATGAAACTAACCAAGGCAAGAACAAGTTCATAGCATGCAAGGATCAAGTACAACAACCTTGGCAAAATTGAATAACATGTAAACAATCTACCAGAAAACATTTTATAACAAAAGTAGAGCAAGCAAATGACATGCTAGACTACTCCATAATTGCAAGCAGGGGCATGACTGGATAGAGAATAACCATATTTTCAAAACATTCTCACTGAAGTATCTCAAAATATGCTTGGATCTCTCTGTAGCATCAAGTTTACATGGCATAAAAATAACAGCAGAACAGGGACTGAAATCAGCAACATCACGAAGCCTAGTTTGCATGCTTGTTCTAGTCACCACATTGATCACAAAAATACATGGAATACACCACTGTAAAGATGGCATGATGTAGCACAAAACACATGTAGACATCAACCTCATAGAATTCACACATCAAACATGGCAAAAAAGACAAATGAACATATTCTGTTAATAGTCAGCAGACAACATTATATAGCACTCTTGCAATGATGATTCAGGCATCAAGATGGACTCAAATGAACATGATGCAATGGAATGAAATGAAGTACTCATTGAGGCGAACAATGTGATATGCTACACGCCCAAAACGGAGCCACGGATGCGGAGTTATGGTGCGATGAACAGGGACTAAAATATGCAATTATTTCGGGACAGGGAAATTCGGGGGGTCAACCTCGTGATCCGGATCTGGATCTGGACCGGGCGGGGCCGGGCTCGCCGGAGTGGGCAGGGACGACGGATCCGGCAGCGTCGGAGAGGGGCAGAGGAGGCGTGCGGAGTGAGGCACGGCGGCGGGTGGCGAGGAGGAGGCCGGCGGTGTGGAGCTGCGGGGCTAGGGTTAGGGGGGATTCATCCGCGAATTTGGACGGGGAGGACATATATATAGTTTCTGGGAGCTAGGAGAGTCCAAATGGAGCATGGTTTTTGCCCACACGATCGTGATCAAACGACCGAGAGCATGGAGGGGAGTTTTCTGGGTTTTGGGCCACTTTGGATGGGTGTTGGGCTGCAAGACGAAAGGGGCTTTGTGGGCTACGCGGTTAATCGTTTGGTGTATCAAACGACCTCCAAATGGCACGAAACTTGACAGGCGGTCTACCGGTGCTATACCAAGGCCGCTTGGCAAACCTCGGGCCATTCCGAGAACGTTTAACACCCGCACAGGAAACAAGGTCTGAGAGGGGCGACGGGGCACGCGCGAGAGGTCTGGACTCCGAACGGACAAAGGAGAGAACCGGGAGAACCCGAACGAATGCAAGTTTTGGAAAACATGCAGATGATGACATGGCAAAATGCAACACGCAAGCAAATTACATGGAAACAACGGCGAATAACTAGCAGACACCTGACGCATCGGATCCGGGGCGTTACAACACTCCTCCACTAACAAGAGATCTCATCCCGAGATCTTAGAACCGAGACGGAAGGGAAAAAGGGATGAGGTGAAACAAGAACTCAAGAGAAGAAGCAAAGAATCGAGAGCACTCGAGAAGAAGAGAGAAACGACGAGAATGACGAGAATCGAAAGCTCATGGAATCAGATAGACTATGAAACCACTCCGGTTATGACGAGATAAGAAACGAATAAGACTGAAAGGATTTAGGCAGCACTCTGACTGAAAATGGAAGGAATAGAACATGAACTTCACAAGATGGGATGGCTCTTGATGAGATAAGCAACGCAATGCCTCCGGAAGAATTAAAAGAATGTAACGAAATGAACTTAGAAGGAAGGGTTGAACGGAGTTGTTGAGAAAATCAACAACGAAAGGATAAGCTTGTTGTGGACTTATGGATAACATCTCAAAATTATGAGGTGATCTCCGACCACAAGCAGAAAGATTGAATAGCTGAGAAGGACGAAGAAATGCAAAACTCCTTTTCAAAAGTTACGGAGAATTAAATGCACCTCGATACGTGAGAAGAAAAGATACTTGAACTCCACCAACAAAATCTTGATGAACTCTTGAAAAATGAATTAAATCATGAAGAACCACCGTGAAGAACTCCGGTAACAAAAACATGATGAGATAGAAAGAAGGATGAAAGAATAAGATTAAGCCTTGCGGTGATACAGATTGAGGTTCCGACGAAATGGCCGAGGAAATTTGAACTCCGGAAAAGAAAAGATTAAAACACTTGGAACTTGAATTTATTCATCAAGAACAAACTCCGAAGGAAGGGATTACTCGCTTTGGGGAAAATAAGAATAAGATTTATTGTATGCTTATCCTTCATCAAATTTAATTGATGACAAGCAATGGATCTTGCATACTACTTATTCTTCTTCAAAAGGATTGAGAAGTGACATATCACAAGCTTGAGAAGGTCTTCATGAACCACCGGTGGGATTGAAAAGAACGAATGAATTAATATGATAATCAAGGGAAAGAATCTTGAACGAACCACTATTAGAATTTGGAAATGACTGACGAAAGAGAAATAATCACCGGGAAGAATTAGAGGAACAAAGAGGGGATTTAGATGCAAAAGAACAGGGAGATCATGAGCTGATTGAAGAACACTTGAACGAAGCACCGGGTTAATTGGATAACGGTAGCTAAAATGTGAGGATGAAGAATTCTTATGGAAAGATGGCCTCCGGTGAAAAGAAATGGGAGAACAACTTCTGAAATACTCCGGTAGAATGAAAACCGAAAAGGTTGAGCCAACAATGAAATGATTTGAAATCGATCTTGAAAGGCATGTGACTGATGGAATCCATTCTTACGTCACACTTGAAAAGAATTGGGAATAGCTCCGGAATAATTAGAAGAGTCAGGTAAGATCCTGGAAAAAGACCTGTGGGTTAGGGCCCACTAATAGAAAACACCGTTGGAAAGGGATGATGAACAGATAGATGAAGCACCGGAACAATTGAAATATTTGAATGAGGTGACAACCTCGAATTAATTCGAACATAGACGAATCTCCTGAGATGTCTTGAACACTCCGGAAGGATAAACTGGCGAGAGGCACACGAGCAAGGAGAACAGTTGAGTCGAGGAAAAGAATATGATCAACCGAAAAACTTGAATTGATGCCACCGGAAAAGAGATGGAGAATGCCGCGCAAAACAAGAATACACCGGTTGAAACAATTGATGAAAGACTGAAGAGACTCCACACGAATGAAATAGATGGTCGAGAGAGAGTCAGACTCCGGGAAGAAAAAGGGTGGGAGGGCGGGAAAACAAAGGCAACTTGGAAGGGGAAATCGACGAATATCTTGAAGAGAAAACACCGGTTGACATCATTGAGGAAAGAAAGCAAAGACTTCGCACGAGT
Organism: Triticum aestivum; assembly: GCF_018294505.1. Classification (NCBI taxonomy): domain Eukaryota; kingdom Viridiplantae; phylum Streptophyta; class Magnoliopsida; order Poales; family Poaceae; genus Triticum; species Triticum aestivum. The sequence continues at coordinate 322,736,706 of NC_057801.1, read as the reverse complement.
AGGATGGATACTCGATTACGGACTCTGACTCTAAGATGAAAAAGGGAGGGAGGGTGGGAAAATAAAACAACTGAGGATTGAACTTGGCAAAGATGAAGAGGCTCGAGTCAACTTGACAAGAAATGCACCGGATGCAAATAGCTGGGGAACAACGATCGGAAAACCAACTGCGTGATTGTAAAGAAAAATTTGAAGGAGAAGAGGAGTAATTCAAAACACCTACGTCAAGATTCTTCACCAGAGAGACGAAGAGGCCGAGGAGTAAAAAGAATTCCTACTCTCCGATATAACTAGACTCCGAAAACGTTTTTCTTCTAGACTCAACAACGGCCAAACTACACGATCAATCAAGGGGGCTCCTAGGGTCGGTCGAGGCTCTGATACCAACTTCTCACTCCCAAGATGCGACCCTATCCTAAAGGAACTCGAAGGTCCCACCAAGGATAGAAGCGCATCTTGAAGACGCTTTTGCAAGATGGATATCATTACATCAACATTACATAATAGATGGGGATACATACAAGAGGCATACAATGTCACACGAATACAACATCACAATACATAAGAGCATCATGCGACTACGGATGAAACACAAACAGAAACTCAAACGACATCCACCCTGCTAGCCCAGGCTGCCGACCTGGAACCTATCCCCTGATCAAAGATGAAGTAGCAGAAGACCTCAAGACAAGCAAGCATCGCTCTCGCGTCATGAACATCGCATAACCTGTACCTGCAACTGTTGTTGTAGTAATCTGTGAGTCACGAGGACTCAGCAATCCCATTACCATGGGTATCAAGACTAGCAAAGCTTAAAGGGAAAGGAAGGGGTAAAGTGGTGAGGTTACAGCAGCGGCTAAGCATATATGGTGGCTAACATACATAAATAAGAGCGAGAAGAGAACAAACGGAACGGTCGTGAAGCTAGCAATGATCAAGAAGTGATCTTGAACTCCTATTTACGTCAAACATAACCCAAAACCGTGTTCACTTCCCGGACTCCGCCGAAAAGAGACCATCACGGCTACACACGCGGTTGATGCATTTTAATTCGGATATGGTGTCAAGTTATCTACAACCGGACATTAACAAATTCCCATCTGCCCATAACCGCGGGCAGGGCTTTCGAAAGTTTAAACCCTGTAGGGTGTCCCAACTTAGCCCGTGATAAGCTCTCGCGATCAACGAAGGATATACCTTCCCCCAGGAAGACCCGATCAGACTCGGAATCCCGGTTTACAAGACATTTCAACAATGGTAAAACAAGACCAACAAGACCTCCCGCTGTGCCGACAAATCCCGATAGGAGCTGCACATATCTCGTTCTCACGGCATACCGGATGAGCCAGACGTCGGGTTGGCATAGACCCTGTTTGCCCAGGGGCGCTGGACATCGCTCGGTTTGGACCAGCACTTGCCCGGGGGGGGGGCTAAAATAAAGATGACCCTCGGGCTAAGGAAACCCAAGGGAAAAAGGGCTAGGTGAGGCAAATGGTAAAACCAAGGTTGGGCCTTGCTGGAGGAGTTTTATTCAAAGCGAACTGTCAAGGGGGTCCCATAAATCACCCAACCGTGTAAGGAACGCAAAATCCGGGAACATAACACCGGTATGACAGAAACTAGGGCGGCAAGAGTGGAACAAAACACCAGGCATAAGGCCGAGTCTTCCACCCTTTACCAAGTGTATAGATGCATTAAATAATATAAGAGATATTGTGATATCCCACCATAATCCTGTCCACCATGGGGCAATCTTCAACTTCACCTGCAACTAACAACGCTATAAGAGGGGCTGAGCAAAGCAGTAACATAGCCAAGCAACGGTTTGCTAGGAAGGGTGCAAAAGGTTAGAGGCTGACATGGCAATTTGGGAGGCTTGATAAACAGGTGATAGGTAGCACAACATAGCGATAGAACGAAGCAACTAGCATAGCAATGATAGTAGGGAGATCCAGGGTAGTGGTCATCTTGCCTGAAATCCCGCGAGGAAGAAGAACGAGTCCATGACGAAGATGAAGCCACGAAGACGAACCAAGCGTAGACGAACGAATCCTCACGATCGCAACGAAACGGGAACTATCAAGAGAAGCACACCAACATGGTAAACACACCACACATAAACAAGGCATGATGCACAAACAAGCATGATGCATGAAAAGGCTACATGAAGCTACTCATGGCAAGAGATGATGCAAACAAGAGCAACACATCAAGGCAAGTTTAAATGAGGCCGGAAGCAACATATAACTATTCCGGTAAGTCCTCAGATGCAAATTTCGAAATTGGTCCAGAACTGAATAAACCTTATGTTCAAGTTGTTAAACATCAAGTTAAGATGCACCAAGATAATCTACACGAGATTCTAGTCAAGTTACATGTAAAGTTCATTGAATTCGGAGCTACGGCCTAGAAGATATGAGCAAAACAAGCTAAACATGGCATTGATGCAAAATGCACCCAAACATCAAGCAAACACCTCAAAACAAGGATGCAACATGATAATATGAAGCTACATGCAATTCTAAGCAAGTTTCATATAGAGCACACTCAAAACGGAGCAACGGTTCAACACATACACTATACAAGTCATAACAACAATCTATCCATAACAGCAACTAGGCATATTGCAAGCATCAAAACAATATGCTACAACATCTCAACATAAGAACTAAAGGCATGGGCATGATGTACAGGTAAAGCATAACAAAACATAAACACTGAGCTATCTCCAGAAATCACTAGAACATGCTCAAACACACATGGCAATATTGCAAATAATAATAGCTTTAGACTTTACAGAAATAACATCAGGTTGCAATGTTTAGAGCTATCAAACAACATGTTCCAGGAACTTATCATGACAAACAAAGGCATGACATGAGTCTACTAATTGTATAGAACAAAAGTCCTTTACTGACCATGACCCAAAAAGGATCAGAAGATATGATGGCACCCATGTAAATATAGCAAGTTATATGACAGATTCAAACATAGCAGGAACAACGATAAATAGGCATGTTGGTGAGATTGTACCACTCACCATAGAGCATTACATGGCATGGCAAGGAAACCAACAGTAAGAAGACATATTTATGAAGCTAAGCATGGCAAGATCAAGTTCATAGGGTGCATGGATCACTAGCAAAACACATGGCAAAACTGGAACTTAGTGTTAACAGGCTGACAGCAACATTATTTAACAACTTTGGAGCATGATAACAACATTCTACAGGAAGCTATAAATGGAACCAGGGGCATGAATGGATAGAGAATGACATGTATAACAAAACGTCCTTAGTGAACATCTCCATATTATGCATAGAATGACTTGTAGAAGCAGGTTACATAGCATCACGAAATAACAGATTCAGCCTAGCAAAACAGCAACAACAAGTACACTACTTCACGAGCTCGATTCACTCACCACAAGTCATTGCATGACAAGATAAGAATAGAATCAGAAAGAAGACATGTTTATGAAACTAACCAAGGCAAGAACAAGTTCATAGCATGCAAGGATCAAGTACAACAACCTTGGCAAAATTGAATAACATGTAAACAATCTGCCAGGAAACATTTTATAACAAAAGTAGAGCAAGCAAATGACATGCTAGACTACTCCATAATTGCAAGAAGGGGCATGAATGGATAGAGAATAACCATATTTTCAAAACATCCTCACTGAAGTATCTCAAAATATGCTTGGATCTCTCTGTAGCATCAAGTTTACATGGCATAAAAATAACAGCAGAACATGGACTGAAATCAGCAACATCACGAAGCCTAGTTTGCATGCTTGTTCTAGTCACCACATTGATGACAAGAATACATGGAATACACCACTGTAAAGATGGCATGATGTAGCACAAAACACATGTAGACATCAACCTCATAGGATGCACACATCAAACATGGCAAAAAAGACAAATGAACATATTCTGTTAACAGTTAGCAGACAACATTATATATCACTCTTGCAACGATGATTCAGGCATCAAGATGGACTCAAATGAACATGATGCAATGGAATGAACTGAAGTACTCGTTGAGCGAACAATTTGATATGCTACACGCCCAAAACGGAGCTACAGATGCGGAGTTATGATGCGATGAACATGGACTAAAATATGCAATTATTTTGGGACTTAGGGAAATTCGGGGGGTCAACCTCGTGATCCGGATCTGGATCTGGACCGGGCGGGGCCGGGCTCGCCGGAGTGGGCAGGGCCGGCAGATCCGGCAGCGTTAGAGAGGGGCGGAGGAGGCGCGCGGAGCGAGGCACGGCGGCGGGCGGCGAGGAGCTGCGGGGCTAGGGTTAGGGGGGATTCATCCGCGAATTTGGACGGGGAGGGCATATATATAGTTTCTGGGAGCTAGGAGAGTCCAAATGGAGCACGGTTTTCGCCCACACGATCATGATCGAACGACCGAGAGCATGGAGGGGAGTTTGCTAGGTTTTGGGCCACTTTGGAGGGGTGTTGGGCTGTAAGATGAAAGGGGCTTTGCGGGCTACGCGGTTAACCGTTTGGAGTATCAAACGACCTCCAAATGGCACGAAACTTGACAGGTGGTCTACCGGTGCTACACCAAGTCCGCTTGGCAAACCTTGGGCCATTCCGAGAATGTTTAACACCTGCACACGAAACAAGGTCTGAGAGGGGCGACGGGGCACGCGCGAGAGGTCTGGACTCCGAACGGACAATGGAGAGAACCGGGAGAACCCGAACGAATGCAAGTTTTGGAAAACATGCAGATGATGACATGGTAAAATGCAACACGCAAGCAAATGACATGGCAATGACGGCAAATAACTGGCAGACACCTGACGCATCGGATCCGGGGCGTTAGACACCTAATGCTCAAGTACGATCATAGTGCCCCATAGTTGGTGCTTTATAAGAGAAGATGGAGACTCAAATAAAAAAATGCATAAAGTAAAAAAAGAAAGGCCCTTCGTAGAGGGCAGTAGGGATTTGTAGAGGTGCTAAAGCTGAAAGGGAAAAAGATAGATATAAAACATTTTGGGTGGCTGATACGTCCATTTTGCACCATGCTTTTATATTGATATCTATTGCATTATGGGCTGTTATTACACATTATAGCACAATACTTATGACTTTCTCTCTTATTTTACAAGGTTTAGATGAAGAGGGAGAATGCCGGTAGTTTGAATTCTGGGCTAGAAAAGGAGCAAATATTGGAGACCTATTCTGCATAACTCCAAAAGTCCTGAAAATTTACGGAGAATCATTTTGGAATTAATAAAAAGTACTGGGTGCAGAAAGTACAGAGGGGCCCCACCAGAAAGCCACAAGGGTGGGGGCGCGCCCTACCACCCTTGGCACGCCCCCTGCCTTATGGGCCCCATGGCAGGCCTCTGGTGCTCATCTTCTGCTATATGGGATGTTTTGACATTGAAAAATCATAAGGAAGCTTTCGAGACGAAGCGCCGCCGTCTCGAGCCGGAGCTGTTCTGCAGGGAAACTTCCCTCTCGAAGGGGGAAATTGAAGCCATCGTCATCACCAATGATCCTCTCATTGAGAGGGGGTCAATCTCCATCAACATCTTCACCAGCACCATCCCCTCTCAAACCCTAGTTCATCTCTTGTATCCGATCTTTGTCTCAAAACCTCAGATTGGTACGTCTGCATTGCTAGTAGTGTTGATTACTCCTTCTAGTTGACGCTAGTTGGTTTATTCGGTGGAAGATCATATATTCAGATCCTTAATAATAATTAATACTCCTATGATTTTGAACATGAATATGCTTTGTGAGTAGTTATGTTTGTTCCTGAGGACATGGGAGAAGTCTTGTTATAAGTAATCTTGTGAATTTGGTATTCGTTGGATATATTGATGAGATGTGTGTTGTCTTTCCTCTAGTGGTTTTATGTGAATATCGACTACATGACACTTCACCATGATTTGGGCCTAGGGGTAGGCATTGGGAAGTAATAAGTAGATAATGGGTTGCTAGAGTGAAAGAAGCTTAAACCCTAGTTTATGTGTTGCTTCGTAAGGGGCTGATTTGGATCCATATGTTTCATGCTATGGTTAGATTTTTTATAATTCTTCTTTCATAGTTGCAGATTCTTGCGAAAGGGGTTAATCATAAGTGGGAGGCTTGTGCAAGTAAGGACAGCACCCAAGCACCGGTCCACCCACATATCAAATTATTAAAGTAATGAATGCGAATCATATGAGCATGATGAAAACTAGCTTGACAGTAATTACCATGTGTCATCGGGAGCGCTTTGCATTATATAAGAGTTCATCCAGGCTTGTCCTTTGCTACAAAAAGGATTGGGCCACCTTTTTGAACCTTAGTTACTCTTGTTACTTGTTACCCGTTACGAATTACCTTAACACAAAACTATCTGTTACCGATAATTTCAGTCCTTGCAGAGAATACCTTGCCGAAAACCGCTTGTCATTTCCTTCTGTTCCTCATTTGGTTCGACACTCTTACTTATCGAGAGGACTATGATAGATCCCCTATACTTGTGGGTTATTAAGACTCTTCTCTGGCACCGTTGCCGGGGAGTGAAGCGCCTTTGGTGAGTGCAATTTGGTAAGGAAACATTTATATAGTTTGCTGAAATTTACTGTCACTTGCTGCTATGGAATATAATCCTTTGAGGGGTTTGTTCGGGGTATCTTCACCTCGACCGATAGAGCAAAGAGTTTCTCCTCAACCTACTGAACCTACTGAAAAATATTTATTATGAAATTCCTTTGTGTATGATAGAGAAACTGCTAGCTAATCCTTATGCAGGAGACGGAACATTACATCCTGATATGCACCTAATCTACGTGGATGAAGTTTGTGGATTATTTAAGCTTGCAGGTTTGCCCAAGGATGAAGTCAAGAAGAAGGTATTCCCTTTATCTTTGAAGGGAGAGGCATTGACATTGTATAGGCTATGTGATGATATTGGATTTTAGAACTACATCCGATTGAAATTGGAATTTCATCAAAAGTTTTATCCTATGCATCTGGTTCATCGTGATCAGAATCATATATATAGTTTTTGGCCTCATGAAGAAGAGTATCGCTCAAGCTTGGGAGAGGCTGAAGTCAATGTTATATTCATGCCCAATCATGATCCCTCACGAGAAATTATTGGTTAGAATTTTTATGCTTGGCTTTCTCGTAATGATCAATCCATGCTCGATATATACTTCTTATACTAGTTCTTTAATGAAGAAGACTATTGAATTCAAATGAGATTTAACAACTCTGAATATTGGGAACTCAATGAAGGTAAGGAGTCCGGTATAAACCTCAAGTTTGATTGTGTTAAATCTTTTTATGGATGCCGATGCTTTTTGTGAATTTAGCACTAAATATGGAGTTGACTCTGAGATAGTAGCTTCTTTTGGTGAATCATTCACTACTCATGTTGATCTCCCTAAAGAGAAGTGGTTTAAATAGCATCCTCCCATTGAATTAAAAGTAGTAGAACCTATTAAAGTTAAAGAAGAAACTATTACTTATAATGTTGATCCTATTGTTCATATTGTTTATATTGAGAAACCACCTTTCCCTGTTAGAATCGAGGAACATGCTAAAGCTTCAACCGTGGTTCGTAAGAGTTATATTAGAATACCTACACCCTGAACAAATTAAAGTTGAACCATGGATTGCCATGGTTAAAGATCTCTTGGTTGATAATATTGACGGGCATGTTATTTATTTCTATGATGAAGCTGCTAGAATTGCTAAACACGATATTAAAGATAAACATAGACCTATTGTTGGCATGCCCATTGTTTCTGTTAAAATAGGATATCATTGTTATCATGGCTTATGTTATGTGGGTGCTAGTGTGAGTGCAATTCCTTTGACCTTATATCAAGAAATTATGAATGATATTGCACCAGCCGAGATAGAAGATATTGATGTTCCTATTAAGATTGCCAATAGAGATACTATATCACCAATTGGGATTGTTAGAGATCATGAAGTCTTGTGTGGGAATATAAAATACCCTACTGATTTTCTTGTTCTTGGTTCCCCACAAGATGATTTTGGTCCCATCATATTTCGTAGACCTTTCTTGAACACTATTAATGCTAAGATAGAGTGTGAGAAACAAATTTTTATGAAAAGTTTTGGGGATGTGTCTCATGATTTTAATTTCTCTAAATTTCATAGACAACCCCATGATAAAGAATTGCCTAGTAAGGATGAAATTATTGGTCTTGCTTCTATTGTCGTACCTCCTACTGATCCTTTAGAACAATATTTGCTAGACCATGAAAATGACGTGTTTATGAATGAAAGAACGGAATTAGATGAAATATTCTTGAACCAAATGCCTATTTTGAAACACAATTTGCCTGTTGAAATCCTTGGAGATCCTCCTCCACCCAAGGGTGATCCCGTGTTTGAGCTCAAACAACTACCTGCTACTTTTAAATATGCTTATCTTGATGAAAAGAAGATATATCATGTTATTATAAGTGCTAACCTTTCAAAGCATGAAGAAAAGAGATTATTGAAAAACTCTGAAAAAGCACAATGCTGCTATTGGATATACTCTTGATGATCTTAAGGGCATTAGTCCCACTATATGTCAACACAAAGTTAATATGGAGCCTGACGCTAAACCAATTGTTGATCATCAACGATGGTTAAATCCTAAGATGAAGGAAGTGGTATGAAATGAAATACTAAAGCTTCTGGAGGCAGGTATAATTTATCCTATTGGTGATAGTTGATGGGTGAGTCTCATTCATTGTGTCCCTAAGGGAGGTATTACTGTTGTTCCTAATGATAAGAATGAATTGATCCCTCAAAGAATTGTTACAGGTTATAGAATGGTAATTGATTTTTGCAAATTAAACAAACCTACTAGAAAATATCATTACCCTCTACCTTTTATTGATCAAATGCTAGAATGACTGTCCAAACATACACATTTTTGCTTTCTAGATGGTTATTCTGGTTTTTCTCAAATACCTGTGTCAAAAGAGGATCAAGAAGAAAACACTTTTAGTTGCCCTTTCGGTGCTTTTTCTTATAGACGTATGCCTTTTGGATTATGTAATGTACCTGCTACGTTTCAAAGATGTATGACTGCTATATTATCTGACTTTTTTGAAAAGATTGTTGAGGTTTTCATCGATGATTTCTCCGTTTATGGAACTTCTTTTGATGATTGCTTAAGCAACCTTGATCGAGTTTTGCAGAGATGTGAAGAAACTAATATTTTCATGAATTGGGAGAAGTTTCACTTTATGGTTAATGAAGGTATTGTCTTGGGGCATTAAATATCTGAAAGAGGTATTGAAGTTGATAAAGCTAAAGTAGTTGATATTGAAAAGATGTCATGTCCTAAAGATATCAAATGTACAAGAAGTTTCTTTGGTCATGCTGGTTTCCATAGAAGGTTTATTAAAGACTTCTCTAAAATTTCTAGGCCTCTCACTAATGTCTTGCAAAAAGATGTTCCTTTTGTTTTTGATGATGATTGTGTAGAAGCATTTGAAATACTTAAGAAAGCCTTGATTTCTGCTCCTATTGTTCAGCCACCTGATTGGAATTTACCCTTTGAAATTATGTGTGATGCTAGTGATTATGTTGTTGGTGTTGTCCTAGGAAAAAGAAGTGATAAGAAATTAAATGCTATCCATTCTGCTAGTATAACTCGAAAGAGTGCTCAAAGAAATTATGCTACTACTGAGAAAGAATTTCCAGCAGTTGTGTTTGCTTGTGATAAGTTCAGGTCTTATATTGATGATTTCAAAGTAACTGTTCACACTGATCATGCTAATATTAAATACCTTATGGAAAAGAAGGATGCTAAACCTAGACTTATTAGATGAGTCATATGATTTTTTCTGGAATATTTGAGGATTTTAGGCACTGAAAACACTGCAGGAGGGGCAAGCACCAGGCCACAAGAGTGGAGGGCACCCCCCCTATAGGGCGCGCCCCCCTATCTCGTGGGCCCCTGGTGGCCCCCTCCACTTATGCCAGCACCGACACACTTCATCTTCTACCCAAGAAAATCCCCATCCAGCTCAAGCACGAGTTCTAGTTCGTTTTGCTGCGATTTTCGATCTCTTAGCTCAAAGCTCCATTCACAAAACTGCTTTGGGTGATTGTTGCTTGGTATGTGACTCCTCCATTGGTCCAGTTAGTTTTTGTTCTAGTGCTTTATTCATTGCAAAATTTTGCTGCATAGGTGACCATGTTCTTGAGCTTGCATGTTAAATTTTTTAGGTCCCAAGCAATTCCAATGCACGATATAGGCTCTAGGCACTTGTAGGAGTAGTTGCTACCAATCTTGTTTAGTTTTGTTCACTTTTATTTTGAAGTTACTAAAATTTTAGAAATTTTCAGAAAAAGAAATATGCTTAGAAGAATGTACCAAGGTGGTTCCTCGGCAAAGAAAGGGCAAAGGATTGCTATACGTGAGCAAGATGTTGAATTGCCAAGGGACGCAAATGTACGAGCTTGTGAGTGGCCATCCGATGATTTTATGGTCGAAGCAGGCTTCAAGGAGGAATTTGACACATATGTGCGTAATGCCGAGCTGGAGGACTTCTTACAAGATAAGTGTCCTCAATACTATCAATTGACTGATTCCTTTGTGCCGAGGTTCCAATATATCTGTGCGCGTAATTCTCCTAGTGTCATGTTTGATATTTATGATACATCTTATACCATGGATTTAGTGGATTTCACAGCTGTTTGCAAACTCCCGTAGTGGGGTAATATTAATGATCCTCACAAATCTGAATTTAGAGATTTTCTTGCTAGTATTACTGTGGGAGAATCTAGGGACCTAGCACAAGCTACCATAGGGAGCATTCATTTTCCTGCTATACATTATTTTGCTCTCTTTATTGGTAGATGCATTAACGGTAAGGACGAAGCATGTCACATGTGTGTCCCTGATCTTTGTGTCCTCAAGAGTGCTATGTCAGGTTATAAAGGTTATAACTTGGGGGCAATAGTTGCACGTAGGTTGCAGAATAATAGTAGAAGGGGGGATTTATTTGGAGGAATTTATGCAACCTGTGTGGCTAATTTTCTTAATATAGCCCCACGAGAGGGGGATATGATTTTACCTCCTGTTTATTTGGATAAAGAAGCTATGTTCGATCATCATTTTCTTGAGAGGAATGAACAATTCCTCCATTATCGACTAATCTATGACAGACACAATGTCATCCCTGTTACTCTTCCTGCTCCCTACCATTTTGATTATCAGGCAAAAGGAAGATATGTTGTCACCAGGGAAGAAGCAGCTGAATACGAGAGGAGAATGGAGGCAGCTCGCCAACACGCTGCTGCTCAGGAGGCTGTTGCCTCTGCATCTCAGTACAACCCCAGTTTCACTTATGGATATCAGCCAAGTGGTCATTGGTATTAAACCAACTTAGGACAAAAGCCTAAACTTGGGGGAGTACGTATTTCTCACCTACTTTACATTCATGTTCACACACTAGTTGTCGGTGCTCATACTCTTTCATTGTATTATCCATGCTAGTTTAAATTTCTTTTTCTAGTTTTCTTCTTGTGTGTTTGATTAACTTTAAGAAAAAACCAAAAAAATTAGTTAGTTTAATTTCCATGCTTGTAGTAGAATTAAAATGAAAACCCAAAAATATTTCTTGTTCTTCTTCTTACTTGTTGGGAGCTTTCCCGTGTAAATAGTTTTATTTTCTTTTCTTTCCTTTGGGGGTCGAGAAGACTATATTGAAAATGCTTAGTGGCTCTTATTTGCATGATTGTTTATTTAATTTAGAGCCCATATTACCCTGTCTTCTCTCTTGAGTTGAATGCTTGCAGATTCCAGCTTAGTCCGATGCACGTGCACTCTTATTATTATACACATTGTTCGGTCGTGCAAGTGAAAGGAAATAATGACGATATATGATGGACTTATTGGGATGAGAAAAGCTGGTATGAACTCGACCTCTCTTGTTTTTGTAAATATGACGAGTTCATCGTTCCTGAGTAAGCTATTATGAAGTAAACATATTTGCAATGACATTTAGAGATTATAGTTGCTTGTGCCATGCTTGATTAGCTATGAGTTATAATGGTTTCCCTTGCGTGCCAACATGTTATTAAAATGATTATGATGTGGTATGATGGGATGGTATCCTCCTTTGAATGAATTGAGTGACTCGACTTGGCACATGTTCATGCATGTAGTTGAATCAAATCAACATAGCCTTCATGATATTTATGTTCACGGTAGATTATATCCTACTCATGCTTGTACTAGATGTGAATTAATTTTAATGCATGTTTATGACTGTTGTCGCTCTCTTAGTTGGTCGCTTCCCAGTCTTTTGCTAGCCTTCACCTGTACTAAGCGGGAATACTGCTTGTGCATCCAAACTCCTTAAACCCCAAAGTTGTTCCATATGAGTCCACTATACCTTCCTATATGCGGTATTTACTTGCCGTTCCAAGTAAATTTGTATGTGCCAAACTCGAACCTTCAAATGAAATTTTGTTTTGTATGCTCAAGCAGCTCATGTTACAACTAGGGCTGCCTATATCTTCCATGCTAGGTGGGTTATTCTCACGAGGAGTGGACTCCGCTCCTCATTCACGAGAAAGGGCCGGTAACCGGGATGCCCAGTCCCAGGATCCAAAAAGATCAAAGCAAATCAAAATAATTAAACAAAACTCCCCAGGGCTGTTGTATGTTGGAGGCACTCGTTGTTTCAAGCAAGCCATGGATTGATGCTTTTTGGTGGTTGGGGGAGTATAAATCTTTACCATTCTGTTTGGGAACTGCCTATAATGCATGTAGTATGGAAGATACAGCCATCTCATAGTCGTTGCGTTAACAACGAAAGTATGCCGCTCAAAATGTTATTCAATCTCTATTTTAAAATCGACCTTTGGCACCTCTACAAATCCCTGCTTCCCTCTGTGAAGGGCCTATCTATTTACTTTTATGTTGAGTCATCACCCTTCTTATTAAAAAGCACCCGCTGGAGAGCACATTGTCATTTGCATTCATTACTATTTGTTTAAATTGGGTATGACTTGACTGGATCTCTTTTACCATGAATTACAATGTTTAGTCAGTCCTTGATCTTTAAAGGTGCTCTGCATTTATGTTTTGCAGTCTCAGAAAGGGATAGCGAGATACCATCTTGTTATATCATGTTATGATTATTTTGAGAAAGTGTTGTCATCCAAGTTTTATTATTATGGCTCGCTAGCTGATTATATTATTGATATAAGTAATTGTGAGACCTAGGTGTTATTGTTAGTATGGTTAGTTCATAATATTTGCTGAAACTTGAATGCTGGCTTTTCATGTTACAACAACAAGAGCAAACAGAGTTTGTAAAGTTTTTCTTTATCATTTTCAGTTTATCCACTGAATTGCTTGAGGACAAGCAAAGGTTTAAGCTTTGGGGAGTTGATACGTCTCCAACGTATCTACTTTTCCAAACACTTTTGCCCTTGTTTTGGACTCTAACTTGCATGATTTGAATGAAACTAACCCGGACTGACATTGTTTTCAACAGAACTGCCATGATGTTGTTTTATGTGTAGAAAAGAGAAGTTCTCGGAATGTCCTAGAAATCCACGGAGGCACTTTTTGGAATTAATAAGAATTTTTGGGGAAAGAATTAATACCAGGGGGCCCACAGGCTGTCCACGAGACAGGGGGTGCTCCCCCCTAGGGCGCGCCCTCCTATCTCGTGGGCCCCCTGGACCTCCACCGACCTCAACTCCAACTCCATATATTCACGTTCGGGGAGAAAAAAAATCAGAGAGAAAGTTTCATCACGTTTGACGACACGGAGCCGCCGCCAAGCCCTAATCTCTCTCGGGAGGGCTGATCTGGAGTCTGTTCGGGGCTCCGGAGAGGGGGATTCGTCACCGTCATCATCATCAACCATCCTCCATCACCAATTTCATGATGCTCACTGTCGGTGTCAAAACCGGCGGATCTCGGGTAGGGGGTCCCGATCTGTGCGTCAAGGCCGATGGTTACAAGAAGTAAGGGACACAGGTGTTTACCCAGGTTCGGGCCCTCTCGATGGAGGTAAAACCCTACTTCCTGCTTGATTAATATTGATGATATGGGTAGTACAAGAGTAGATATACCTCGAGATCGTAGAGGCTAAACCCTAGGAGCTAGCCTATGATGGTATGAATGTAATTGTGATCGGCCTTCTAAGGACCAACCTCTCCGGTTTATATAGACACCGGAGAGGGATAGGGTTTACATGGAGTCGGTTACAAGGAAGGAAATATAATATCCGGATCACCAAGCTTGCCTTCCATGCCAAGGAAAGTCCCACCCGGACAAGGACCAAAGTCTTGAGTCTTGCATCTTCACGCTTCAATAGTCCGGACGTTGTACACAGTCCGGCTGTCCGGATACCCCCTAATCTAGGACTCCCTGAGTAGCCCCTGAACCAGGCTTCAATGACGACGAGTCCAGCACGCAGTATTGTCTTTGGCATTGCAAGGCGGGTTCCTCCTCCGAATACTCCAAAATGGTTATCGAACACGTAGACCGTGTCCGGATCTGCAAGATGATCTTCACATACCACCGTAGAGAGAATGATATTTCACAAATGCAATCTGCTGACAACTTTTTCTAATGACGTGACATGTTATTACGGTCGGATCACTATTCGAACCGTTTCCCCACAACCAACTACAACGCATATCACGAGGCGGTTTCTGTGACACGTCTTGTCAAAGCAGAGATCATGTCCCCTTATTATGGGATTCTCACCAATACGGGTATGGGTAATCTCACCACGCCATTAACCGTGGCGCTTGGGAAACAAGCGATTCCCAACGGGCAAGTGGGGAGGCGCACCGCTTCCGGCGCCTCTATAAAGGGATAAGATTCCCCCATTTTCATCCACGCGTTCTTCCTCCTTTGCCCACTCTTGCCCCCTCGAGCTCTAGCGCCCAAGCCCAAGTCTTCCCCGCACAGCAAAACATGTCCGGAGTAGGAGGCAAGTGGGTGGCTTCCACCGTCAAGGAGGAACACATCACCAATCTTCGGGCGACCAGATACTTGGCCGCGGACATAGCGCACCATCTACTAGATGCCGGGCAGGTCATTCCGACCCCAGGACCCCACGAGAGGGTCGTATTCGTCGCCCACTTCGTCCGTGGACTGGGATTCCCACTCCATCCCTTCGTCCGCGGGCTTATGTTCTACTACGGGCTAGATTTCCACGATCTGGCCCCGAATTTCGTCCTCAACATCTCGGCGTTCATTGTCGTGTGCGAGGCTTTCCTCCGCATCCGGCCTCACTTCAGCCTATGGCTGCAAACCTTCTGCGTGAAGCCGAAGGTGGTAAGAGGCCAACAGGCGGAGTGCAGAGGGGCCATGGTGGGTAGAATGCCCAACGTCACATGGCTTGACGGATCCTTTGCGGAGACCGTAAAAGGGTGGCAATCGGGGTGGTTCTACATCACCGAGCCGCGCGTCACCAACTGGGCGGCGGCCCCCGAGTTTCGGTCCGGAGCCCCCATGCAGCTTACCTCCTGAGAGAGGAAGGGCCTGTCCTGGGGCGATTCCGCGGAGCTGGCCAGACTCCAAACATGCGTCAAAAGCATGAAGGACAAGAACATCAAGCTTGTCAATGTGATCCAAGTCATGCTCGTTCGCCGAATCTTCCCCTGCCAGAGGCGGGCAGTCAATCTGTGGGAGTTCGTCCCCACCGAGCATCGGACGCTCCAGAGGCTCTATGACATGACGCACAAAGGCGCATGGAAGGAGTTGTTCAAGTCCTTCGAAGTGCCTCCTCCGACATCTGAGGACTGCGGGCTTCACGCCGCGTGGGCTCCTAGGTCGGTGAGTTCTTAGACCGACACCGGACACAGTTCTTCCTGATATATTCACGGAGTGCCTTAAGTAGTTATGTATATTTATTTTAGGATTACGTGGAGACAGCGGAGCGGGTTTACTGCCCGGCACCGCTGCCAGAAGACCCATCAGATGTTCTCCTGACGGAGATGCTGGTCCCGGCGCCGTACAATGTACCGGAGAAGAAGGCCGAGAAGAAGGCCCCGGGGATCCGAAAGGGTCTCCAGCGTAAGGTTGTACCGAAAGCCTCGTCCGAAGACGACGAGGCGGACTCCTCCCACGAAGGGGAGGAGGAAGAAGAAGAATACGCCCCATCCGGAAAGGATGAGGGATCCGGGGAGGCAGGCCCGGGGGTCGGAAAAGCTCCTCGGTGCAGGACCGTCATTCCCCTGTCGTCCGATAACGACGAGTCGGATTCCTCCTGCGGAGGCGGGGGGAATCAGGAAGAGATCCTACCTTCCCCCACCAGGGGGGAGAAGAAGAGAAAAGCCGCCCCAGGAGGGGAGGCTGGGGCGTCCAAGAAGGGGAAGGGGCCCCTTTCGGACTACTCTGCCACGGCCGCTCTCAGCGAGGAGGGGTGGCTGCCCAGGGGGAAGCCCCTAGCGCGATCTTAAGTGTTCGCACTCTATCATGACTTCATTTCACCGTTTTTGTATTTATAATGCCGAACATATGTGCAGCCGGCCAGGGATCACCCCGAGGTATCCTCCTCCGGGTCCCTGAGCAATTCGGAGATGAATTCGCTTCCGACGGCCACCACTCCTCAACCCGTGGATGACATGGAGGTGTTGTCCCAAAGGCTCCCAGAGCAGGGGGACGTGACCCTGGAGACGCCCCGAGGCGGGGTCCCAGTCGTCGGACACGCGGGTTTCAAGATCCCTGTGGATCGTGTCGACGAGAGCCACGGCCAGCCGGGCTCTTAGCCGAACACAATTCCGGAACCTTCGATGGTTCCAGACTCAGGCAGGCGACCCCTTGCTAAGGAGGGCGAGCCGTCTGCGTCACGGACTTCCATTGTGCATGAGGCGCCGGATGGTCTGCTGGAAGCGCTTTGCGGCGCTTCCCTGGATGAAGGGAACTATACTCTTATGAGTACGGTGATTCGGAAGGTTTCGTCCGCCAAGAGCGGACTAACCGAAGCTTGCACCAGCCTCCTAACAGGCTTCGAGGTGAGTAATAAATATGTGCAAAATTACCACCCGATAGGTAGTAGCTCCTGGTACTCTATTTAGCGTTCAGAAAGAAAAGCCGAGCAGAGGGTCAATTAAAATCCGCAGGAGTTTAATGATAAGTATTGTTTTGAATAAGCAGGTTGTGCTGCTTGCTGCTGCTGCCCATACTGCCGAGGTTGCCGATCTAAAACGAGACTTGGAGCAGGCGCAGGGGGAGATTGACCTTACGAAGAGGCAGCTCGAAGAGAACAAGGGTAAGTAATTCCCATTCTTATGTCTTTAGAGGATAGGCAGAATTGGTGGGTCTAAAAACTAAGTGTCGTGACCGTGTAACAGGGGCCCCCCACCAAAGTGGCGGCCCTGAAGAAGGCACTATCCGAGGCCGAAGACAAGGCGGCCTCGGAGTGTAAGGAGCGCGAAAAGCAAAGTGCTAGGGTAGGTGAGGTACAACATGAGCTCCAGGACCTCGACAAGAAATGCAAGTCCGTGGAGCAAGATCTGAAGGCAAAAGAGGCCGAGATTGCGAAGGCCCTTATAATCTTAAAAGATGCCAAGGCCGAAGCCGAGGAAGCACAGCAGGAGATCCAGGAGGCCAAGAATATAGCAGCGGGTAAGAAGTTCTTTATGCAAAGCAAACATGTGGAGGAGGCGTTTCTTTTACTTACTCGAATTCGGAGCTCTCCAGGGGCATTTGCAGATCTACCACGCAGCGTATCAGACGCTGCGGAGTTCTACCGTGCCCAGGAGGGGAACTCAATGGAGAAGCTGTTCTAGTCCCAGTATGCTGGGGCCGAACACCCGATGCCTCTGAGTGACCAACTGAAGTAGTTGGTCGAAATCCACAGGGCAGCCGAACTGGCTATGAAGGGGTTCATAGTCCGGATGTGGCCTGGTGAGCTCACGCCCAGTAGCTACTTCGGCCTGATCAAGCGGATGATAGATGCCTGCCCGCGGTTTGAGGTGATCAAGCGATCCGTGTGCATTGAGGGTGGCTGCCAGGCCCTTGCCCGCGTCAAAGTGCATTGGGTCAAGGACGGACCGCCGGAGGGCAAGGCGCATCGCCATCCCGAGATGTACTATGATGGCGTTATGGAGGGTGCTTTCCTCGTGGCTGACGAATGTACCAAGGACACCATTTTTGAATGAATTCGCTTCTGTCATGGTTGTATTTTAAGGACGAAGTTACTTGCGCTATGTAGCGCTTTTGTTATTTAAAATATTACCTTCTGTGCGGCTGTTTATAAAATCCTGAAAGTAGGCCAGTCGTCGGCTTCCGCCCCCACGCGACTAGCACTAGGGTGTTCGTGGAAAACCCGGACACGCTTTATCCAAATGTTTGGTCCCTTAAGGAGGTGTCCAGCGCAGTGAACGAGGCAATCGGACTATGCGGCTTTATAACTTTCACTTAGCCATAGAAGTCTACAATTTTAAATTTCGGTGAAGCCCCTAGAATCCGGAAGGCCGAATTGGGGCGCTATATACGCCTTAGTCGGACAAAGCCGATTTATCGCCTAAAGCGGAAAATCTTTAAGGATTTTAGTACCTCTCGAACAGCGACCAATTCTCGCCACATCATGCCGGTCAGTTTTCGGCTTTATCTATTGAGGTGCTCGCCCGGAAGAACCAGGACACAATCGCAGTAGTTCTCCCTGCGCTACCTTAGCCGATATAACGGAACATAAGGCACAAAACAAGGGAGCCGGGCTATCCCAACTGTAGACCCAAGACATGATTTGGAGCTGATGCATATAGTGCTATAAGTTCGGGGTGCCGCACTATTGAAAGTGTTTGGACTTTTAGTTGCCATATTACGGGGCGTCATAAGAAGCCCCTGGCGAACTGGCCGTACCGAGGTGTACGGATGTAATACCAAATTAACATTTATAAGAGAAGAATACTCGAATAAGGATAATAAGCTGACGCTATATATATTCTCCATTTGATGAAAAATACGTTTAAGCGTATTTTTACAATGGATGCATTAGGCAGAGACAAAAATAGGACTATTTGACATGTCCTGTCCAGGGGCAAGCCGTGTGCAGATAGATGAAGCAGGTATAGTGATCGTGAATAGATTCCACCTGGGTATTTCCTTCTGCGCACAATGTCTATTGCCTCCTTGGGTGTCTCTTCCATATGAGTCCGGCAATTCGGCTCTTCTAAGGATACTACACTAACGCAGTGTCCTGAAAGGTAAAAAGGAAAGAGTGAAGGTATTTAGCGATTACCCGCATTATCGACTGGGTCGTTGATGCGCCTCCGCCTATGCCCAAGGTATCTTGAGTGTGTAATTGTGTACGCGTGGCACGAATGCTGCTTTGGAGGGGCTTGAGCGGAGGCCGGACTGCTAATCACGATCTTGACATTCGTGTTGATCCTGTTGTAGGGTGCTCCAGACACGTTTGACAGTGCTCGAAGTTGTCGCCGGATTGGTTTGTCAGAGGAGGCCGCATTGTACTTCTGCCGCGAGGACTGCCGTATGCTCTTCTGTTCAAAGGGAGCGGTCCGTATTTTCGTTGACAGTGATGACCCCGCGCGGTCCCGGCATCTTGAGCTTGAGATATGCATAGTGTGGCACTGCATTGAATCTTGCGAATGCGGTTCGTCCGAGCAGGGCGTGGTAGCCACTGCGGAAAGGGATGATTTCAAAGATCAGCTCTTCGCTCCTGAAGTTGTCTGGGGATCCAAAGGCCACTTCCAATGTTATAGAACCCGTACAGCGGGCCTCTACTCCAGGAACAACACCTTTAAAGGTGGTTTTGGTGGGCTTGATCCTTGAAGGGTCAATGCCCATCTTGCGCACTGTGTTCTGATAAAGCAGGTTCAGGCTGTTGTCGCCGTCCATAAGGACACGCGTGAGGTGGAATCTGTCGATGATTGGGTGTAAGACCAATGCGGCTGAGCGACCGTGACGGATGCTGGTAGGGTGATCCCTACGATCAAAGGTGATCGGACAAGCCGACCATGGGTTGAACTTGGGGGCGACTGGCTCCATCGCATAGACGTCCCGTAGTGCCCGCTTCCATTCCCGCTTGGGGATGTGGGTGGCGTAGATCAT